>NC_071310.1:4098119-4407782 GCF_027563975.2 Plodia interpunctella
TAATAATGATACACATTTTTTCTTAATTTTCAGTCCTGACACGTTTCCAGACTTGTTGGGCCTGCCGGAAATAAAACAGATAGCGGAGAAACACTCAAAGACGCCTGCTCAAATACTGCTGCGTTTTTTGGTGCAGCAGCAAATTGTGGTTATACCGAAAAGTACAAGCGAGCATAGATTAAAGGTTAAAAAAATAAAATTTCAAATTATAAGCAACTTCGTACCTATACAAAATAGTGCTGGTGACAATGTGAAGAAAAAAAATTACAAGTTGTTGTGGAATGGAATAAAAGAAAAAAATATATCCGCAAAATATAACTGCCCTTTTCAGCATTCATGTAAAAATAATAATTAAGGTCACTATACTAATAGTAACTACAATTACATTACAACAGGAATATATTTTCTTTCCAGGAAAACATGGGTATATACGATTTTGAATTGCTACCAGCTGAGGTGAACGTACTGAAAAAGTTGGACAAAGGCGAAAAAGGTCGCATTTTCAATTTCCTCTTTTGGAAGGGTGTTGAAAAGCACCCAGAATATCCGTTTAAATTATCTGGCTTGGACGCCACACAAACATAATCTGTTAAAGATGTTATAGCTAATAACGACATTCTAGTCAATTTCTACCTCCGAGTAATATAATTATTAATAATTATGACAAAGTCATACCTGCACAGTAGTAGGTATATGCAATATACGTAGTATGCTGAATAGCTTTATGAAATGACTGATGAAAATGTTAATTTATTGTGCTTTGAGCATAAATTATGTTTTAATTTGGTTTTGTCCCCGAATAAAAAATGATATGTACATGTTGATTCGTTTTTATTTATCAAATTTTAGATTACAAATATAAAAAGTGGCGGCGAAGGTAAATTAACGGTGCCACTTCGCCGGTCAAAACATAGGTGGAATAACTTCTTAAAACTATGTGAAGGTAGATTTACATCAAACAAGCGAATGCTCACTTATTCACACTCTTTGTTCATCAATATCTGGCCGCAGGCTGTGGCTTAGCATTGAATCACCAGATTGGGATTGATTAATAGGATAGAATGAGCATTCGTAGGTAAATGTAACTTGACACTACCAGTAGTGCCTTAACAAAATCATGAGAGCCTATACAGCATCTTCCTCTGCAGTCGATGTTGCAGTTCGCCTCTCCTTATCATCGTGTGTATGACCTTCTGGATGGCCCGTTCAGGGTACTTCTGTTTGAGGAAGTCCTGTATGATGGTCTGTTCGGAGACCTGCGAACCGACTGCGAATCTCCGCTTCAGCTGCTTCTCTATGCGCGATAGCATCTCGTGGTCTTCCTCTGTCGTGAAGCCTTCCGCACCTATGCAGAAAAGATATACCTTAGTTGACACTAGTAGAAGAAATTGACATTGATTTATTTTTCAAAATGAAAGACAAAATACTATTGGGATATACTGATTTGATTTTGAATAGCGAACGCCGACAGCTGCATCTTGTGAGAGTCCGGTATTTACCCGCGAGTGAGCCGGACATGGCGGCGTCGAGCGTGGACACCTGGAACAGGCGCAGCGCCTCGGCCACGTGCGCCTCCGTCGCGAACGCCGACAGCTGCATCTTGGCCAGCGACTCCGAGATGCGCACTATCGCTTCCAGCTGTCTGCAAATGTTATCACATACTGTTACTATTTGTGACTGGTATTTAAATCCCAGCGGACCTACCATACTACCAGTGGTATGGTGAGTCTAAAAGTATACCGCTGAGACAATATAGTGTTGTGGACTACAATGATAGGCTATCTAGTACGAGAAGTAAAAACTGCGAGAACTGGTATGAAAGAGTAGATGAGATAAAACAGGAATCAGTCCTGCTGGTGAAATCAGATTTTTTAAATTGGCTACAAAAAATAATTTGGTTTGTGTGTGTGTGTATGCCTATGTGAAGAATATAATTACAAAATCAAATAAAAGCATTTTTTTCAACATCAGAAAATATTGCACATTTTTAGGGCGCCATTTAGACGTGCAATACTAATCGCACTTCGCACCTGCTTGCAATATAATCGAAAAAAAAAGTCCCGTAAAGTTTCACAATATTTCATAATTATCCAGTGACTAGCCCGCAAAAAATATAGTGTCCAATTTATCGATGATCCATATTTTGATATGAAAAGGTGCCAGACAGACTTACACATTTATAATATTAATATAGAAAGGAAAATTACAAATGGTATGAACCTGACAGTGATGGGTATAGACAGCCGCTTGTCCGCGTGTCGCTCGTGCTGACTGGCGCCCGTGCGCATCAGCACGTAGCGGGCCCGCAGTCGGCTGGCCGCCGCCTCCGACAACCTGACAGAGGGATATATACTTTGTAGCTTTTTGCGAAATATATAATTTAAAATTTAACGAAATAAAAAATACTGTAAAGGTCTGGTTTTTAAATAAATGCTTTCAGTTTGGAAGATCTAGTTTAAATGCCGTTGACGTCATAGTAATAAAATGTAAACAACTTTTTACCGTACCGAAGTCGAAGCACCTTCATAGACACTTTATACGTCAAATGTTATTACAGTATCTAGCTTAAAACTAGATGATATTATATAGTATATTTCAAAGGTTCAAATTAGTTACTTATTCGAAGATATGGGCTCAGATATAGGTTGCAATTTTTGTTGATTATAATAAAATTATCAAGTATCCCAAACAGAAATTTGTTATACTCGGCCATTTACATATGGCCGGCCCCGTTCGCTTCGCTGGCTTCGCTATCGCGAACAGACAGACAGACGCGGCAGAAGGCAATACCTAGGTCCGCAGCGCGCGCGACAGTAGGCCGCATAGCGCCGCAGCAGCGCCAGCGGCAGCTCGTCCGCCGCCGCGCGCTGCTGCGACTCCCCGCCCATGTGCACGGAGATTATGTGCTTCGCTAGCGTCTGCAATGAGGACAACGCATTGGTCAATCATCTGCCGACCTGCCATCTGCTGATAGGCCTCCGTCTATGTCAACCTTCTTTGTCCTAGCAAACTATGTGTATATACTAAATTAAGTGTTTATTTGTAAACACCGTCCATTCGATCACTAATATTAATGACTACAGCGCGGATAAGCATAGTAACTTAACGAACAGAATATTATCATCAAGGATTATGGTTTTGGTCATCTCAACTATTAGACCCTCGACCATTCACACTCTATATTGTCAAACATAGCCGTCCTCGTTATAAGTCGTCGTGTGTGTTTTATTCCATCAGTACTTTGAATTGTTTCATACTGTCGTTTCTATTGTTACGTAGCTGTAAGTCTTCCTAAATAATAATAAATAAATTAGTAATAATCACGACCCTCATGAAAATTATGTTTGTTCCGCTTTCGTATATACGGGCGAAACCGCGGGCAAGCTGGTTTTTAATAAATGTCACACTCACAATATCTCTATTCTGGTCGTGCTCGTCTTTGACAATGAAAATCATGTCGAACCGGGAGAGGATGGTGGGCATGAAGTCGATGTTGTCGTCCGCCTTGGTGTCGTCCCAGCGGCCGAACACCGAGTTCGCTGCGGCCAGCACTGAGCACCGCGAGTTTAGCGTCGTCGTTATACCGGCCTGGAAAACAGAAATGTTCATTAATTTTTTTATTATATACATTTTTTGATATTTAAACTTTTAAAATTTAAATGTCTAATTTAATTTTTTTTAACTTATCCTTACATATTATAAAACAAAGTCCTCTGCCGCGTCTATCTGTCAGAAACAACTGCCCGAATATTTATCATCAGATAGTGTGATTCCTACAGGTGTATAATTTATTATGTTATTGCCCGAGCGAAGCCGGGACGGACGGCTAGTTAAGACTAAAAAAAGATTTAAAACTTTTTGGTGCAATAAATATTATTTATTTATTCATGGACAAAACATACCAATGTAAATATAAAACTTACAAATAGGAATTGCATAGATATTACCTAGTAATTTATTTCTAAGGAATTTTCATTTTGTTTATTAAATTGAATACTAATAGTAAAAAATAACATATGTATTAAAGGAGAAACTTTCGCCCCTATGTGTATACCTTGGCGATGGAGATGGTCTGTTGCTCCATGGCCTCGTGTATGGCGACGCGGTCGTCCTCGCGCATCTTGTCGAACTCGTCGATGCACACCACGCCGCCGTCCGCCAGCACCATCGCGCCGCCCTCCATCACGAAGTTGCGCTGGAATATTGTTACATTTTCAGCAATGAACCGTAAAGGTTGCCATCTATGTTGCACGTATGTATGAAATGAACTTTGACGCGCGCGATTTAATACTCAATCATCAAAGAATATGATTTTCTATTCTATATACATTTTGATTCTATAGTTACCGGAAAATTTATTTAGTTTCAGATTATATGTTAGCTACCCTTGAAACACAAGAATTCAAGTAAGCTATATTTGCTAACGTCGACTTAAAAAGGTTACAAATTAACTTGCACTCCAAAAATTTTTCTCAAGGAACTGGGTGAAATAGAGAAAAAACTAAAATTGATACTTACACTTCCCGGGTCACGAATAACAGAGGCAGTGAGACCAGCAGCCGAGGAGCCTTTCCCCGAAGTATACACACCAATCGGCGCCACCTTCTCCACAAACTTTAGAAGTTGGGACTTAGCGGTCCCCGGATCTCCTAGCAGCAAGATATTGATGTCCCCACGACGGGTCAGCCCATCTGGCAGACGTTTGCGGGAACCTATAATAGGACATTTATATAAAACTAACTTTTTCAAATACTTAATCCTAAATTACCTAGGAAAATACAAAAAATATCGATAGCTGCTCTTCAATTAGGTTGTACTTCCTAGATGAATAGTACATAGCTGAACATAGACATGTATTTGTTTGTGAACCTTCGTAACTAAATCTACGACATATAACCAAAGAGCAGGGAAATCGATGTAACCCCAATAAAGTATCATCATCATTCAGCGAGGGTCATGTTGGTAACAATAAAATATACACACCTCCGAACAGCAAAGCGGCGATAGCCTTCTTCATATCGACAGCTCCGAAGACACTGGGTGCGATGGACTTGGCAATGCGGTCGTAGACATCGGGCGCGGCGGCCAAGCGGCGGAACTGCTCCTCCTCGTCCGCGCTGAAGGGCAGCAGCCCGCCCGCGGCCGCCTCCTCCGCCGTCAGCCCCACCGCGCGCACGTACGACGACCGCACGCCTACTGAGCCTTTGTCGCGGCCCTCGCGCTGCTCGTCACAATAAATATACTGGTGTTACATATATGTTCTGCTATATATTGCTAAACTCCGAAGTGCTTGTAGCCAGCATGATATATTTTGGTGCAGGGCTGAGGAAACATATTTATTGACTAAACCTCCTCAATCCTAACTAATATTATAAATGCGAAAGTAAGTTTGTTTGTTACTTCTTCAAGCTCTATTTACTCAACCAATATTATTGAAATTTTTTATATGTGTACTTTGAAGTATGGAAAAGGACATAGGGTACTTTTCATACAAAATCAAAATCAAATCATTTGTTCAGAAATTAGGCCTTCACAGGCACTTTTTCACGTCATAATCTAAATTAAATGATATTTACCAAAGCTACAAACTACTAGCATTTGGGAACTACCACACTGCTGAAAAGAAATGCCGAAAAAAACTCATACAGTGTTGGTACCTATTATGCCAGAAGGGCTTATCATTCTGGAAAATTATCGCGGGCGAAGCCGCGGGTAAAAGCTAGTTATCACTCACTCACCCCAATCTTGGCAATCTTCTTGATGGAGTAGATCCCCAGCACAGTGACCCGGGCCCCAGGCGCCACTTTCTCACACAGCACTCGCTCACAGTAAACGGTCAAGTGCCGCGGCATTTCGCCCTGGGGTATGCTCTCAGGGGCTTCTTGTAATTTCAACACCTAAAAATAATTCATGCACACTAAGACTTTGCTATTTATTAACATTTTGAAAGAATATTGCGCAAATGTGGTGGCTTTGAAGAAAAAGATGATTAATCTATATAATTAATCAAAAATTGTGTGAAATTGGTATTAGCAATGAAACCAGCATTAAATACAAGATCTATATCTGCTGGCAAATTAGTAGTTCCTCAAGTAAATAATTATTTTGGAGATAAGACATCAAAGAAAAGAATTCCTTATTTGTTGAATGGTTTGCCCACAGATCCATGAAACTAATAAAAAGACATTTAAAAAAATATTAAATATTTTACTATTTGGATAGCATTTTGAAAGTAATTAAATTTAACTTATTTCTTTATAATTTCAGTACATTTACTTCAAAATTCAGTATGGTATACAATTTGCTTAAGCATTGTTCTCTCTGCCTGTTTATAATGTTTAACAAATATTTCGTTTAATTAACTTTGTTAAGTTTTGGCACTTCTTATTTTCTTTTATTAGCACTAATTTTGTTAAACTAAACCTGATTCTGCAGTCAACAAAAATATGGTTTTGTGGAACTTATTCTAGTGTATGCTTGTATTGTGTATTATGATACAAATAAATAAAATAATAATAATATAAAAAAGAGCTCCTACCTGGTAGTCTATGCATTTACACTTGTCCGGAATGATGAAATATGGATCCAAGGGACATTTTGGACGACCAGTTTGCTCTCTAAAAAAAAGAACTACTTTAGAATTTAATCATTACAAAAAAAATTATGCATGGAGGATTATACTAATAACTAATGAATATATACTAAATCTGATCTGACTTGATTAAAATCTAACACCAGTGTTAGCAATAATATACTTAAAGAGAAGAATGTATAGAGGTGGAGTCGTTGCTACTTCTAACATTATTATAAAATTATGCCTGTACTTACGTATTACATTTTCTTGGCATAATATATCCTTCCAGACCAGGCCGAACTGGTAGATTGGGGATGATGTTGCGGCAAGAACGGCACTGGATGGAGATTTTAGTGGCTTTTGCTTTTATACCTGAGGCTGATATTACTATGCCTGGAATCTTCACCAATCTGGATACAGTTTCAGACTGAAAATTTAATATTTTAAGAATAATTTGTATTTATATAGTCATCATTGTAAGGAAATAATATACTGATTAAAAAGGCTTCATCTCATGATAATCTTAGACATATTTAATATCTCTAGGTTAAAGGCCAGTGCAAGGCCAGTCTCTAGATTAAACACCAAATGTGTATGCAACATAGATTCGAGTGAGTGCAGCCTCAATTCTTTACAATAGAACACATATAGATGCTGTATATATATTCAGTTTGCATGGCCCTGAATCCATTCAGTAGATTTAGTGGGATATCTATATAAACTGTCACATTTTAGATAATGAGAAAAATTTAAACAATACTAATACCTTACCTTCAATTCTCTCAAGTTAGATGCATGTGCGTCTGAAGACAGCAAAACTTGTATATCTTCAACCTTTTCCTCCCCTTCAGGTCTTGGTGCTGTCAATTCATCAGCCAACTGTATAATTACAAACAAGGTTGTAACAGAGATCACAATAATAAACTACTCTAATTAAATATCATTTAAAAAGAGCAAAGTTAGTATAACCATGTTTGTAAAATTTGTTAGGTACTGACCTCTTTTGCTGCTTCCTCTAAAATAGGTAAATGTTCTGTAGGTTTCTTATAAAGTTTTTCAGCTAATAGTTCATCGAAGCTAGATAAATCTTCAATATTAATCTCTACCCAATATTGTCCTAAATTATAGTTGCGTTTGAGAGCATCCCTAAAATAACAATAGGTTAAAGGTTAAGTTAAACTTCATCTATAATAATATATGGAATGGTAAATAAATTTTACCTGTATTTAAAATCAAAGTTTCCCGTGTGAAATTGACGAATAAATTCTTTAAATTTTTTCTTCACTGCTTGGAGGTTAATCTGATCTTGTGATTCATTTTCTTCTACACCAAAGTTATCAGAAAAGAAAACGCCTGGGTCATCAAAACCTTCCATTTTTACTATTTAATAACTCTGTTTCAATTTATTACGAACAATAATTATTTTATTTCTATATAAAATAACAGAAATCCTCAGTCACAACCAAACAACACACAAGCAATTTTGGCGCGTAAGTTTGACATAGCTGTCAATCAGACATTTTTTTAAATTGTTTTATAAAATGACGCAAATCATACAAATTATCATATCATGAAGACTGATTGTTTAAACTCAAACTTAAATATTATTATTGCAAAAACTGTTTATATTTCAATGTATACTTTCGATAGCATATCAAATTATCCAAATCCACAGCAAATTCATCGCTATTATTACTGAGATATAGATTGTGACTATAGAGGTGGTATAGAGGTAGGTAAGTATACAAAGCAAGAAGTAGTAAGACCACGAGTTTTGATATCACATATCTACGTATATTTCTTTCCGTTGTAGCGACAGAACAGTTGCCAACGATAGATTTAGAAAGGGCTGCTCTCAAATTGGCAGAAACCCTTTCCTACAATGATCATTTTCAGATTGAATAAAAAAAGTTTTGAAAATTGGCTCCAAATTCAAAAAATCTTTGAGATTTGTGTTACTATAGTTACAATGTAAACAAAAAAATTATAAAACAACAAACAGTGCATATTTATATTTTAGAATATTATTCTGTAATAATAATCTAATATTTGAAGATATGTAAAATACTATTATAATATTTATTTTGCAATACCCACGATGATAGTTGATTAATTAGTGTTACGATAAATAAAGATTTTGTCACAAAATGGGTGATGTAAGTATATATATAACAAAAACCAAATATTAAATTTATTTATTTAGATACAAATTGTAAAGTTCACAGAATGTTGTTGAATGAATAGTTCACAGAATTGTAAAGTTTACAGAATCACAGAATGTTAGTTACACCCATTTTGTTCTTTCGCTTGCCATTTTACGAATCATATTTATACATAGTAGGTATACGTATACGTTTTAATTTATGTTTTTCTCATATTTTTTTTCACCAGAAAGAGGACGTAGACACTCGTCTCGAGTTCATGAGTGAATATATACTTAAAACACTTAAGCAGAAAATAGATAAATGGGCTAAGTTCATCACAGGTGATGAGAGAGTAAGTACTAATAAGACTATTTGAAAATCTGTTGTTACTATTA
This sequence comes from Plodia interpunctella, assembly GCF_027563975.2. Classification (NCBI taxonomy): domain Eukaryota; kingdom Metazoa; phylum Arthropoda; class Insecta; order Lepidoptera; family Pyralidae; genus Plodia; species Plodia interpunctella. Next base: position 4,107,233 of record NC_071310.1, read on the forward strand.
TTACTTTGTGGTCACACTAAGCGCTAGTCCAAAGTTTCAGTCTATCATGATTACGTACATCGTGGCAGTACACAGTGTGGCTATAAACCAAAAGTCAGGGTTCGCGTAAAAAATACATTTTGATGATTCGGCTATGGTTTTAGAACCGTCAAGCTCCCCGACGACAACCCTCTTTGGGAATGCTGTTGTTGTCTATTAAATGTTAAGGCTATGTGTAGTTGCCTCGTACGATATTCACGGGAGGATATGGAGTGGTCCTATTCTATAGCGGCACCCCACTACAAACATCGAACGACGACAAAGAATTTGTAACGCGAGTGGGTTTTAGGAATTCTATAGCGGGAAGGTTCGTGACGTACCTACGAACCTTCCCGCTATATGATTGCTAAATAGAACTGTGAATTGATAGAAAAAAATCATATCTTTATCGCTATGAACATACTGCTAAGTAGTTATTTATAAAATCTGTGCTATTACAATGCGAATGTTGGCGATAAAAATCATGCAAAATTTACAGGATAAATCTTACTTATTTATACATACAGGCAGAATAAAACGTGCACACAGTATATTTAGAAGAGGCGATCCGAGGCGCTTAGTTTACTAAAAAAGCAATGAAATGTATTAAAATTAAAACGTTATATCGGCGACATTTACTGTTGTATTTATTATGTTCATATAAGATGAATTTTGTAAGAGTTGATAATTTTCGAAATTTTCAGCACATTTTGTTCCGATTTTTCGACATGCCAAAGTATGAAATCATAGTATTTCGCATGAACACCGCCGGGCTGCTGACGTGCGCCACAAATTTCCCCCCCATAAGTAGGGGGAAAATGGTGTACTTTCTACGGAACATCGATGACAAACTTACTCAATCTAATTTCCGAAAGTTAAGTATTTTATGTAAACAAGCTAGTTGATTTTTTGTAGCAAGAAGTTGAATTTCTTCAGTCAGTATAATATAATTGGTGACGGTATGTAAGTTAGCTAGTATCTCGAGGTATGTATACCATTGTAAATATAATGGATGCTACTTTCTTCAATGATTCTCCAAGGTTTGTAATAATTTTCGAAAATATCATAAATTACCGAAATATTAATATAAGACAAAATATCCAATGTACCTATATAATGTGTAAATTATAAATTACAGTCGATTACTATCGGCGAGATCTCAGGCAATGTGTTGATGGACCTGAGCGTGATGGCGGACGAGGTGATCGGGCCGCTGCTCTGCAACCCCGAGAACCAGAAGGGCTGGCCCAAGATCGTGCGCCACGACATGCGGAGGCACATCAACGATCTGAGGAATCTCATGACGCAGGTCAGTCAGTAACGAGATGTTAGGAACGTGCTACGGCTGGACCTTTCTGGGAATTATTGTGCTATAAGTGATTCTATGAGGTCAGAATTGATGAAAGCACCTTCGTCTAATTGAATAAATTGACAATATTGTTATTCCTGTAGCTAAAAGGAGAGATGGCCAGTCAAGTAATGTTGCCCATGCCTGCTGGTGTCGAGAACATTTACCATGCCGAATCGAGATTAAGAGAAAGGTAAATTCAGTTCTTACTTATACGATGTTTTTATTGCAAAATTTTACTTAATGGTCTTGGACTTCCTTGCAGTGATGGTGAAGATGTAGACTTGTATTTGAAAACGAACATCGAAGGCGCTATAATCAAGTGGGCCCAACAAGTGCACGATTTGTTACAGGAGGATTCCTACATAGGTTCGCATACTTGGTTTTAGTATAAAAAATATTCTCTCTCTTATCTGAACGTACTGTCTTTTCGGATTTCTGGATGGCCTTCCTCATGCCAGAGATCAGATTCATATTAAACCGTTAGTTCCTTACATCAACGTATTCAAACAAATGCATGAGTAATGATTAACTATACTATTTCCTATTATTATATTTATATTTTCCAATTTCCTATCAGCGTTCAAGAGGACTAAGTTTCCTCTACCGAGTGCTGACATAGACTTCTACGCGAGTAGACTGCGCAATCTGGAAGGCATCTACTCCCAGCTGAGGGACCCGCGAGTCAAACGCATGGCGCACTACCTCGAGGACACCCGCAGCGTCTACCTCAGCTGCTTCAAGACTATGCTTACTAATGTTGTGGCTTGTAAGTCAAATTATAATTCTTTCTCTCTCATACTCACGTATTTCCGGTTACAACCACGGCTATGAGGCCGCGAAGTCCGGGGTCAGCGTAAAAAGTAAACCTTAACATTTTGTAGATTCAACTGTATTTTACAACCAGCCCGAAGTCAACTCTCTCTGGGAATGTTATTGGTGTCTAGCTGCTGTCCCATAGTCGCCTCGTAGGACATCTACGCGGAGGATTTAGAGAGGTCTTTCTATGGCGGGATTTAACAAATATTGATTAATAAATATTTGCGAAGACCAAAGCTGGGTTCTACTTTCCTACTTTCGAGTCGAAATGGGCAAAAGATGTATAATGTGACGACAAACTTTTGTCTTTTTCCACCTGTTGTATGCTGATTTAAAATCAGTCCGGTAAGTAGTTTTCGTCAATTGACAAAAAGACAAATCAATAACAATAATTACTTTCAGCAATCGTAGAGTGCAGAGATATTTACGTATACCAGAAGCCATTGTTGACGCATTTTGAAAACTACGAAGGCACTGACTTTTCTGACTCGAAGCCTCTGATTCGGCCCATGTTCCACTGCATTGGCTTGCTATGGGGAAATTCTAGATACTACTGCAGTGTGGAGAAATTGATACGTGAGTTTTATTTCTCTGTTTCATAAAACGATGTATTTTTTTCACACATAGGAATTGAACTATATTTTTCCACCAGGTATTTAACTTTATCCCTTACACTGGTATAGTTTTTCATACTAACAATAAGGAACAAATCTCTAACAGTGAAGAAGTGGTTTATTTTGTTTTTTATTAAGGCTTGTCCTGTCTTGGCTCAAAAACATCAGAGAGAAATGAAAACTGTTTAACAAACTATCATAAAATTTCGATACAAATTAATGACACATTACCCAATAACAGTTTGCTCTACTCGAATGAAATATTTGCCTGCAGCTTTACTTCGCGAAGTGTGCAACTTGGTGATCCAACAATGCACGAACTCCATCGATCCTGCCTCCATATTTCAAGGAGAAGCGGACGAGCAGCTGATTAAGTTGAGGAAGGCTCTCAATATTTTGACACATTTCGTGTAAGTTTTATACTAATTGCGTTATCCTAACTTCTTCAGAAATCGCACTATCTAATGGTGAAAACCGCTTGAAAATCCATGCAGTAGTTTTTGAGTTTATTCGCGAACAGACAGACAAACAAACGCAGCACAGTTTTGTTTTATAATATGTCAAGTATATTGACCTTATGTTTATCGAATTAAATTTCTAACGTCTACAGAGAGACGTATGAAATGAATCGCGACAAAGTCCACACTTTCTTCCCGGGAGGCGTGATGCCGGTCCGCTGGTCGTTCGACTTCGACCGCGTCTTCATGAGGTTCAACGTCTACATGAAGCGACTCAAAATGATCGAGGAGATTCTCGAGGCGACGGTCGAGATTCTCAAGCTGGAGAAAGTAGAGTTTTGCGGGCTTAGGGGCAAGATTCTTAGCACTGAGTGTATGCAGGTACAAATTAAAGTTTCTCTAGTGTAACTCTCTCTTTCTCATCCTCGCGTGTTCACGGTTACATTCGGAGCTGTGACGCCGAAAAGCACAGGGTTCAAGTAAAAAATCAACCATTAAATTTTGAAGATTTGGCTATGTTTTAAAACCGGCTGCCAGACGTCAACCCTCGTTGGGGAATATAGTGTGACTATAAAAATAAAGTTACACTTCTCCTCTATATATATATCACACCCTAGATCTGCGGTATCATTTAACCACGAACTATACATAAGTTTTAGCTAAGCTTAGTTAACATAATTTATATGTCCAGTAGATAGGTGTTATTTACATCTATTAAAAAAATAAACGCGGTCCCGACAAAAGAAACGTGCAATAACAACTACTTCTATTAATGTGGAAACATTTGTAATTAAATCAATCAAAAGCATCAGTTCGAGCTCCATAGAGCCGTTTTCAGGGGTGTATGTGTCGAACACAGTCAGTTTGACAAATACAGTAAACTTGTTAAAAAGAGGCAAATTAGGTACAGATGTTAGGCTGTGCTAGCTTGACGTCGTTAAGGATGATGTGCGTGACAATAGTCTGACAACCGTGCGAAGTGCGCTCAATATCTGAGGAAGAAACCGGGAAAATGCTCAGATATGAGAGATTAAACTTGTTAAAGTATTTTTTTAGGTTCTAGATGAATACACACTGATTTACCAAAACCTGGGCAATATCACGTACGACCCGGCCGATCCGGAGGATAATAAGTTCCTCCCGGACTACGCCAAACACATGAAAGTGATAGAGGATGTCGACAGGCGATTAGCGTCCTTATTCTCGCAGGGATTGGACGAGTGTCACAATCTTGAACACTTCTTTAAGGTATTCGTTACTTTTCTTTTAAAGGTAGTTTTTAAATTTAAAAAAATATGATTACTCATTATGTGCGAGGAAAACTAGCTAGGAAAACGAACTGTTAACTGTTCAAACGCGTAAGGTTTTTGACAACATAGACCAGTAGTATTTGTGAATCTAGAATGGCGAAATTCCCACTATCTATTTGACGAAATCATGGTCACTAGGTAGTAGTCATTTGGCAGTCCTGGGTTCAATCCCAACGCGGGAAAATATTCGTACTTATTTTCATACGGTTAGGATAGTCTACGGTTCTGTATTAATTTTGCTCGTTTCTGTTATCGGCCCACTATACAAGCTTAGTGTTTAGTTTGACCCAATAAGTGTAGTCCATTTTTAAGATCTGCCCATTTTCAGTTCTTCCAAATCATGGGAGATCTGTTCCATCGGCCCATCATCAAGAAGGAAATGAAACCCAAACTGTCGAAGCTGCTCGATTTTATGCACCAGAATCTAGACAACGTCAAGGAAATTTACGATGAAGAGATGTCGGTACGTTGTTATAGCTTTGCCGATATTAACTTGATTTAAATATTTATTTTAAGTTGGTGGGTATCTAGTTACACGTTGCTGCTAAACATGGTGTAAATAGGCAGGTATATTCATAACTTTATATTTAAGTGTATAGGTGTGCACGCCGATTTATAATTATAGTTTTATGTATTTTTTTTTATTATTACTAATAATCTTTGAAAACCATGATTAACCATAATAATGTTGAAACACATATTTTATAAACCAGAAATTGACAAAAGGCCCTGAACGACCAATGGTGGACAACTATTTGCCTCCTGTAGCTGGTATGATCTGGTGGATTTACAAGTTGCGGCGACGACTCGTGATGCCCATGGAAGAATTGATCATGTTTGAAGATCCGTAAGTATAATTATATTTACTGTTAGTTTGACGGCCTCGGTGGCGCAGTGGTAAAGTGCTCGCCCCTGAATCGAGAGGCCTCGGGTCAGAACCGCGGTCGGGTCATGATGGAAAATGATCTTTTTCTGATTGGCCCGGGTCTTAGATGTTTGTATAGACAAATATGTATATGTATATGTTATAGAATATAGTATCGTTGAGTTAGTATAGCATAACACAAGTCTAGAACTTACTTTGGCTCAGTTCAGTTCAGCTCAGTCTGTGTGATTTGTCCTTATATGTTTATATATCTACTGTTACAAAAGTCGACTATTGGACTTGAGCTTCTCATGCCCAAAGGGTAATTTTACCTCGATAGATATCATCTATTGATCGTTCTATTTCTTCAATGCCTATTTTAACTTTCAAGCCGCCTAACGCATAGTGTGGCGTGTAAATCCATATTTTTTGTATTGTGATTGTGAAATAAATATACTTTCAAAAGGATAATAGAGACAGAGTACGCCATGTATATGAAGCAGAAGCACAACGAGATGCTGGGCTACCTGAACGTGCTGGAGGACCGGCAGTTCAAGCAGTGGTGCGCCACCGTGCCCGGCATCTGCAAGGTGCACCTCGCCAAGAACCTCATCTACAGGGACCCGCCCTTCGTCAGGAATAACTTCAGCCCTGAGGTCAGTAGCCAATGCCTCCTTTCTATTCCTCGTGCCTGAGGGTCTTTTTTTAAATAAATAATGGTGTGGGCAAACGAGCGTGCGCGTTGTCTGATGGTAAACGTCCATTGACCAGTAACCCGATACGGACACCGATGCGTTGCCGACTTTGTAAGAGATGTCTCTATGATATAACCTCTCTTTTTTTTCTTGGTCATAAGTGGAATGAAACATTTGTTGATTCACACGGTATATGATAAATTATCAACTTTAGTGCAGGTTTCCTCACGATGTTTTCCTTCACCAGAAGCAGGTGGTGAAAGAGTCAGATCGGAATAGGAAATTCACGTGGCACAAATAGATTTCGAAGCTGGGACTTTTCGGTATACAGTGTTAACCATTGGATCACAACCGCTCCAAATGCCATTGCATGTAATGCCAAACCATTTCAAAAATTTTCCAAACCCTACGGGAGCGAAGCCCCAGAACACAGCTAGTGTTCCGGGGTTTCGCTCCCGTAGGATTATCGGGATATTGCACCTTATGATCCTATGATGAACTAACGAATCTTTTTTACAGTTGGTAATGCTGTTACGTGAAATACGTTACATGAAATATTTAGACAAGCAGGGAATACCGGCTGATGGGCTCGAATTGTATGCTCGGAATGAAAAATTGCAGGTATCTCCATAATTTATTTTGTCTATTTTACTTTACTATGTGTTTTGATTTAGGATTTCCACGCCATTTGATTGGCAGTCTGACCGAATGACAAAAATTTTCGAAACTTATCGTAAACCTAAATAAAGCTATCTTTTCTAAAATACGTCAAATGATTCCTGCCCTGACTGTATCGGAAAAATGACAATCTTGAAAATTGTATTTTTAGTATGACATGAACCGGCTGAATCGAGCTATATCATGGTACAACGAGATCCGCGAGGGCAGCCACGAGACCGAGGTGGCGCTCATAGAGAAGGAGATCTCCGCCATCGACCAGCTGCTGGGCCACGGCGTGGAGGAGCTCACCTGGAACGATGACTGTAAGACAGGATAACGTTACTGTTAGTACATGAACATAAGCTCAGACCGAAGTAGTGCTCTGCTCATAGATGATCTCTGCCATAGACTTCTGATGCCCATTGACCATTGAAAAAGCCGTAATATAGTTATATTATCTTACTTTATCTTTACACGTGTCATTTTAATTTCCATTTCTAAAATAGCGGACAACTATTTGCAATAATCATCAGCTCAACACTTTATCAGTATGTAAGTCACGGTCCACTTTTTCTTGCCTCTATTTTCAATGTGCACGGTAATTTGTATGAGATTTGTTGTCTTTCATACTGGACGTACAAAAGACATCAACGCGTCAGTTTTCTTTATTTGGTAATTAAATAATACATTGTTAAAACACTACTGCCGTCCTTTACTCAGTTCCAGTTAACGAATTTTCATACAAATACATAACTTGCAATTTATGTAAATAAATATGGCATATTGATTTTGTAATGATACCACATAGCATATGTAACCCGGGGTACTGTAAGAAATCTAATAAGAACACACACATCCTAAGAGTGATAGTGGAAGAAACTCGCACACGAACCTGCAGACAAACAAACGTGAACCATGAAAACATATAACACCCCTTTTTCTGGACAGTAGTATAAAAGTACAATTAACCATCCAGGGAAAGACATATCTATTGTGTCTATAGAAAACATCACCGTTACAGTCTCGGAGTGGATGGCGGAAGTGTACGCGGCAATAAACACCCTCCAAGAGCGAGTGCTCACCGCGCAGAACAACATGAAGAGGGGCCTAGCAAACATCGCGGCGTGGGGCGACGTGCCCTTGCACAACCGCAAGGAGAATCCCGACAAGAAGGAGCTGTTGGACGTCCCCGGCAGGTTCCCCAGATTTGCTAGACGGTATGTTACTCGCTAGCTGCACACCGCGGTGATACCCGTGGCTTACCATTCGATGTAATTATTTACGACGCCGACAGCCGTTAATAGATATTGCGACACTAGCCACCTGTAAACACCGTCATGAGTTAGAAATATCTATTGACTTCCATTTGACTAATAAAAAAACTTAATTTAATTAATGTACCTTAGCGCCATCTATTTTATAAAAAAATATTTCCTTTTTGACCAAAGCCTAGGGGAATTGTGTACTTTCGGGCTTACTAAAAATTGGTCCAGTCGTTTGAGTGTGAAGAATTAACAGGTAATAACAAACTTTAGCATTTATAATTCATATTGCATTACATTGTTTTGAATAGCCTTTCACAGTCTGTCAAGAAAGTGAAGAAATTAAATGGCAACACTGTAGTGTTATAAACCAATCTCGACCATTCTATTTGATATTGCAATGGCAAAAATCATGTAGTGCGTATGATTCTATTATTTGACTTTCTTTACACTGTACCTTGATACCTTTTCTATTGGGTTAATGTTCGGAGACGATTTTACTTGTTAAAAGACAGTCCGCCTGTAATGGTAGGATCCCAAGTTCGAATCCTACTCGTGCCACATGAGTTTGTAGACCAATCTGACTCATGTATGTATAGTAGTTTTCATTGACCACCCCTTGCTTCCCGTGAAGGAAAACATCGTGAGGAAAGCTGCACACTGGTTGACAATTTAAGTTCACTAGTGTGTATACTACTTGCCACTAGATGTCGGTAGGTAGACAAAAGTCATGTGGTATGCCTTTAGGCACAATGAATATAGAATCTAATACCCACAGGTGGTTTATTCACATTTTTTTTTAACGTTACAGACGAAACAAAATATTGGAAAGCTATGAGGAATTCGTTCAGATCTTAAAGGATAATTACAAATTGTTCTTCAACATTCAAGAAGAGACTGAGGTAATATCATAGACACAGACTTTACTAGTAGATTAAGAAAATTATTATATTTCTGTAAATATGTGATTATTATAATTACGTAATGTGTGCTTACGCATTTTTAGTCTGATGATGAAGAAGAGGAATTGGAAGAAGTTGATGAGGCTACCCTCGACGATGAAGAGAAAGCTGCCCGTGCTCTCAAGATGCAAGAGATGGCTCAACGCAGAGAGGAGAAAATGGCCGCACGAGAGATCAAGCGCCAAGAGAAGGAAGAAGCTGATAGGATCAAGTTTGAAAGGAGAGAGGCGCGCCGGCTGAAGAGGGAAGCTAAAGAAGAGGAGAAGCGAGAGCGAGATGCACGTAGAGCTGAAGGTTACTTTTTTAAAAGCTTTTATTATTTTGAAATAATATCGAACGTTCCCAGTGTTTAAAATTATCATCATCAGTCTCACAACTATTACATATCCAGATAGAAGATGTATTGTAGAATGTTACAAATTAAAATTGTATTTTATTAAATTTCTTTCATAAACTTAGTAAAGTCTACTTTCGATTTTAAATCAACAAGTGAAGAAGAAATAGCGCAATTGTACAGAGCCTTCTACAAATATTTTTGAAAACGATAAAGTATGTTCGATATTACAAGAACGTTAAAAAGTATGTTTTGAGCTGTAAGGTTGAATTTATATAAACATTCAGGGGAAGAAATAGATTCTCCGGCGGAAGAAGAGGAAGTAATTGATGATCCAGAAGAGCTGGCTGACATAGAAGAAGAGAGGAGGGAAATGGAAGAAGAGGCTTTCAGGAGCGCGCGTTGGCCGGCCTACGTTGAATATGTTGATTCTTTGGTACGGCTGTTGTATGGTAAAATTGGTATATAACATTGCAGAGCACCTTTGTATTTAAATCTGATAGAGTATAAATTTATTTAACACAAAATAAACTAGTTATACTTAAACTAACTCTTGATTTAGTACTTAGCAATAGTATTTTCTAGGTTTCGAAACAATTGATGCAAGCGATACAGTCGAGCTTAGACCTGTTTGAGTCCCAAACCAATATTGAGAAAGGTCCAAATATCGCATTCATGAATATTACTGTGGAATTGAAAGATCCAGGTAAATTGACATAATCTATTGTTAAGTATATGAATAGAAGTAATTTGTTCTTGATATGTCTTCAATAGGTTCATATTGAAAAATGGAGAGACTTTGCCCTTGAAAATAAATCAATTTAGAATCTAAATTTTTGCTGACTTTCCTATCCGGGTAAAAACACTTTCCACAGTTTGATGCTGTAGAGTGCATTTTAGAAGAATTATTATTTATTGGTTAAAAAGGAATCCAATTAGTATGCCTCCGCTGCACGTTGATCCTTAAGGGTATTCTAACTTAGGAACTTAACACAATTGAAATTTTATGAAATGTGTTTTTTTTAAGACATCTATTTCTCACCGTCCCTGCTGCTGGAAGACGAGGACGGGCTCTACGACACGCTCAGAGAGATGATGAAGGACATGTTCCTCCAAGCCACGCTCTTCCCCAGAATTGATCCTATCGTGCCAATCGCTTCCTATGAAGGTACTTTGTCTAATACTTGCCTTTGTCTAACGTATACATTATTTAGCGTGAAAGACAGAACTTTCGTGTTTTATAACAGTGTGGATATTGGATATGGGTGACATTTTAAATGAGGTACCTTTCGGTCTCATTACTGTTGTGGTTGCGTAACATTTTTTTCACCTCAAGGAAAGACGTCTTTTTTGTTATCTACTAGCTTTAAGCGCGGCTTCACCCGCATAAATTTTCCGAGATGAAAGGTGCCCTATGTCTTGTATGCAAAATTTCAAGAAGATTGCTTGAGTAGATAGAGCGTGAAGAGGTAACAAACAAATAAACAAACAACCTTACTTTCGCATTTAGGATTTACTTATATCTGACATGGTGATCTAACCCAGACCATCCCAGCCAGGTTACATCACTATTTATGTGTTACTACTACTTACTTCATTACTGGTTATATGTGTAACCTTTTTTTGTTGCAGACGATATTGTACATGAAGAGGCCATGATTGATCTATTCCATGAAATATCTAAACGAATTGAGAACAGTATTAATGATATCCTCCAATATGCTTCGGTATGTTAGATGAACATTGAATTTTGTACTATAACCTTCTCCGAAATAAAATTTGGACATTATATCAAACGAGCTTTATAAGGCGATATGATCACTACCTGTACTACCATGGTTAATTTGAAATTGACCCATTATTATGTCCTCATAATCCGTCATATTTACAGAAATATGAAAAATATGCTCCTCTGTGGACGGAAGACAGACAAGAAGTATTGGCTGCCTTCCTCAAGTATGGGAGAGTGATACCTCCAGAAGAATTTGACAAGTATAAGTACGAAAACGGGTGTGATCCACCGGAGGCCAAGCCCAAGCTAGAAGAGTACCAGAAAGAGGTAACACTGAACACTTTAATCTAGAGTTTATTTCCTTTGCCGTATGTATTCCGATTCTTACTATTAGTTACCTGGATACCAGCTGACGGGTGCAGAAAAAGAGGCAGACCTAGGTTTAGATGATGGTTTCATGGTATACAACAAAACTTTTATGAAAAACACCAAGGATTACAATAACAATCTATAGAAAAAGAGTGAGGACGCAACATTTAAATACATGATTAAAAATTTTTTTAGATTGACAAATACAACGCGTTGTACGACGAAGTGGCGGCGCTGCCTGGGAACTACCTGTGCAACGGCTGGCTGAACTTGGATCTGAAGCGGCTGAACCAGGCCATCATGAACATTGTCTGCAAATGGAGCAACCTCTACAAGCAGAACTTGAAGGACTTTGTGCACAAGAGGTGAAACAATAGATTAACATTATATCACACAAGCTGTTGTGCAGCCAAATGAAACTTGTATCTTTCAAATTTTAATTCCCTCAAAATCAAATATCGGAGCCAAATGACATGAAAAATGATCTTGCAGTTCTACCTTGAAAGGTTTACAGACAGTAACAGCCTAAATGTATCTACATTTAGGCTTTTGTAGTTACATAGTTTGATTTTAATTATACATTGTCATTTCTTTAAGTTTGGACGACCTAGAAGAGTTCATAGCGTATGCTACGAAGGAGCTGAATGTGGAACTGGGAGAGGACGATTACGAAGGCTTGCTGCAAGTGATGCGGGTCCTGAACGAGGTGAAGGCTAAGATGGATGCTGGCACCGACCAGATGTTCGAGCCTCTGAGGGACATCATGTATGTCCTCAAGGATTATGGAGTGGAGTTCCCGGAAGAAACATATGAACAGGTACAACTTCCAGAAAAAGGTTAATTTTCTTTTAAGTTATTGTTAGTTATTTGTTAGTTTCTAAATGTCGTCTCTTTTTATGCTGACCATTGGAACTAAATACACAGAATTCTACGAAACATCAATATTCGGTACATACATTGGTAAGACTGTTTATTTGCTTATTATTCAAAAGTTTTTGTTAATGTATTTAATACATACAGTTACACTGACTTATTACAGAATAGACAAGGACCACAGGGACTAAAGCCAAAGTAATTCTACATAATGTCGTTTACAAGACTAAACCAGAACATACAAATTGACATATTTGAATTTTATTGCATAAAATTACAAAAGGTGAACTTAAAGCCATATACTAAAGTGCTATAAACTACCATACGTACTACCACTGACATAGCAAATGTAATAAAAGTTTTCAGTTATAAAATATTCGTAGCAACAGTAGTAGTCGTATGTAAAATCAGACTCTTTTTTTTTTATTCAAAGAATATACATTTACGCTCAATTATCTTAATATCATAATTTCATTCATAGTTGGATATGTTGCCTGAGAAATGGCGCAACCTGATCAAGTTGGCGACGGTGATGAAGAACAACGTGGCGCCTCTGCAGGCGGCGCAAGCGGCGCTCATCGCCAAGAGAGTGGCGCTGATCAACCTGCGGCTTACCATGTACAGGGAACAGTTCAGGCAGAAGGAGGTTAGTCACCAGCTGCAGGGGACTCTGATGAAGTTACTGACAGGATAACTAGGAGTATAACAAGTTATTCCAAAAAATTACATTTTCAATGTCAAAAAAAATCAATAATAATCATCAATCATAAATTACGTTTATATACCTATCTACATTTTTGGGCAATTGGGCGCAAGTGAAGCAATGCAATATTTTTTTTTAGTAAGTGCCTAGAATACCTTCTTAAGCTTTATTTTTACTTTTCATTATCAGATATTCTTGGAAAGTTGCAAAGAGCCATACAAGCATATCGATAAAATACATCAAGAATTGAAGGGCTTCGAGGATATAGTGGAAACCTTGAAGAAGTCTTGCGCACTGTTCGACATTCAGCCTCCAGACGAGAAGAATCTCAAGCAGTGCCGTAGGGAACTGAAGTTAGCTAAGGTTAGTAAGATGTAAGAATTATAGATAAACAACTTGTAGCAATATCTTAATAACCACTTAGCCCAATCTTCAGGCACCTTAGGTGCTAGTCAATGACCATTTAGTCCTACCTAATATACCATACCTTAGTATGTTGATACTAAGTGGTCATATAAGTTATTAATTATTTGTGTAGCAACTGTGGGATTATTACTACTTGGTAATGGGAACGATCGAGTTCTGGAAGAAATCACCGTGGAAGAAGATTGATGCAGACGGAATGGACCAGGAATGCAAGCGGTTTACCAAGGATCTCAGGCAATTGGACAAGGAATTGCGGACTTGGTGAGATTCGTTGAAATGAATTTGGAAAATCCAATTTCACATTTATACTTAATTAATTTGCCATCAAAATGTCCCTGCTGGGCTCTCATCCCTCGACAAATTTTTATACTACTGACTCGGCCCGGTTTCGCACGAGTGTGTTTAGCTTGATTTTCTTGGTCTGATGTGCTTTGCAAAAAGTATTAAATCTTTTTAAATTATTGACTCAAAAAACGTTTTTACATCGCAAAACATGCAATTAATTCTATTTATAAATACCTAACAGTGAAAACTGCATCAAAAGCATTGAAAGAAAAAGCTTAGAAACAGACAAACAAAAGCCGAGGGCGACTATGTATTATACTAAAGTACGTAGTGCTTTGGCGACGGAGGGTGTTGTATTTTAAGTCATCTCGCCACCTTCGTAATTTTTTTTTACATTATTGTGTTAATTCTCAGGGAACCATACCTTGCCATTGAAGCAACCATAAAGAATTTGATGACATCTTTGCGCGCAGTCACAGACTTGCAGAATCCAGCCATAAAAGACAGACATTGGGTCGAATTGATGATGGCTACTAAGGTTGAATTTTTAATTCTAACTATGTCAATTCTAAGATTGTGTAAATATTTGGCCACATAACGTAAGATTTTGCAAGTAGTTTAGCGGCCTATCCATTTATTATCTCAAAAACAACTTTAGGTTAAGAACAATTACATAATTCGTTCTTTTTTCTAATTTATGACTACATCTAATCATACTTTCATTATTTATTTTATCGTTCATGTTGTTTTTGTTTCATTTAGAAAGCAGTGCACTCACAAATCATGACCATCAGTACAGATCAGGTTTTTCATCCACCAGTCTTAGCTAATCAATCAAATCGTATTTCTCTTCAAGAAATATTAGACGACTTTAAATCTCTAGAAGATCTGGCATCTTCCATGAAATTTCCTAATAATGAAGAAATTGACAAAATTGACTATAAACAGTATCACCAACTACAAGATTACAGAAGACCAAAGATGCTAGAGTGCCAGACCAGTGGTAGCAAATTTAGAAATATAAGTAGATCATACTCATTGCAAGAGTTGAAAGAGAAAGGCTTGCAGTTGAAGGCGTCAAGAAGAGATTTACCCCAGAAAAAGTCCTTCGATTGTTCAATCATTTTATCAGAATTTATACTGTAGATAGATTGTAAATAATTAGCATTTAAATTATATAACTGTAAATAGAAGTAATACTGTATAAAACAGGTACGTATAAATTTAATCGATACACTAATTACGTATGTATTCGATTTTTGATTACTATATGTGAATTGTGCTCTTTCAGGTGAAATTCCATATAGATGATGACACTACTCTGGCTGATTTGCTAGCATTGAATCTGCACAAATATGAGGAAGAAGTAAAGACTATAGTTGATAAATCAGTGAAAGAAGCTGCTATGGAGAAAACACTCAAGTATGTAATAACTTTAGATGTATTATGTCAAGTTGATTAGGTTTTGTTTAAATAAATATGTTATAATTTATATATTAATAGGGAATTGGAGGCTACCTGGGCTGTCATGGAGTTCGATTATTCGCCACATGACAGAACTGGAATCAAACTACCAAAGGCAAGTGAGGAGCTGGTAGAGGTGCTGGAAGACAATCAGGTAAATACAGTATTTTGCTGTTGTCTTTCGTATTATTGCAGTTTTTGTCGTTGTAATGTATTAAGTAATATGTGTGTCGTGTCTGTTGTGTGTTATTCTATTATATTTTTAACGTGACTATATATTTCAGAATCAAGTGCAAAATATGATGTCATCTAAATTCATCGGATTTTACGAGACGGAAGTTACAGCATGGCAAAAGAAGTTGGGCACGGCAGATGCTGTTATTGCAATTTGGTTTGAAGTACAGCGAAAGTGGCAATATTTGGAAAGTATTTTCGTTGGATCTGATGATATACGAGCACAGCTACCTGAAGACTCAAAGAGATTCGATACTATTGATAAGACTTTCAAGGTGAATAGAAAAACAATATCCATGAAGCCAATCACATAAGTTTATATCTATATAAGTAATAAGTTTCCTTTTAAAAATATGAGTGTGAATTAAATACCTGATGTTCTATTAACATTAAGAGTGATGTTTGTTTATCGACAGGAACTTTTGAAAGACATTGGAGCTACACCCAATGTAGTGCAAGCAACAAACAAACCAGGCCTCTTAGAGAAGCTGGAGGAGCTCATGAAGAATCTTAACTTGTGCGAGAAAGCCCTCAATGATTACCTGGAGACCAAGAGACTGGCATATCCTCGTTTTTACTTTGTCTCGTCTGCAGATCTACTCGGTAAAATTGATTTTAACAGTCGTTGCATTACATTAGAACAATTATTGAATATATGCATATCTCGCTTATGCTCTAAATTTATCTATTAACAATATGTAAATTTGGTTGTCTCTGCATCTATATGTTGTCTTCATTCTGTCAACATTACATTTACATTACAGATATTCTGTCAAATGGCAACAACCCACCAGCTGTCTGCCGCCACTTAACCAAGCTGTACGATAACTTGGCCAAGTTGGTATTTGCCAAACCTGGCAGCAAACACGCCTTTGAGATGATATCCAAGGAAAATGAGGAGCATGTGCCGTTTAAAGCTCCGTGCTGCGATTGTTCTGGAAAGGTAAAATGATTCAAATCTTAGACAAGTTCGTTTTATAATCTGAATATAACGAATACATAAAACAAACTTTATTACAGGTGGAATTATGGCTGAACCGCGTTACAGACTGTATGAGGTATACACTGCGCGACATTTTTGAGCATAGTGTAAAATCTTACGAAGACAAGCCCAGAGACGAGTGGGTATTTGACTGGCCTGCACAGCCGGCGCTAGTGGGCACGCAGATTTGGTGGACCACAGAGACAAACCAAGCCTTCGAGAAGCTTGAGGAAGGTTATTGACACATTTCCAATTTCTACTCTCATTAAAATTTAATTACCATTCAAAATTTTATCAAATATCTAAAAGATTGATCATTATAAACATCATACTAGGTACTCGTAATATATAGGTAGACTTATTAATACAAAATACAGCATTGATTTGTTTATTTAGGTTACGAGAACGCATTGAAAGATTATCAGAAGAAGCAGATTGCACAGTTAAACGCGCTCATCGTGTTGCTGCTGGGTGACCTGACGGTTGGTGACCGACAGAAGATCATGACTATCTGTACCATTGATGTACACTCTCGAGACGTGGTGGCTAAACTTATTGTCGCCAAGGTGGAGACTTCCAATGCTTTCCAATGGCAAAGTCAGCTCAGGTGAGCTCTTTTTATTAATAATTTGAGTGCCTTTGACCAATCTAGCCTATTTAGATAAGTTCTAGATGAGGTAGGCCTAAGTTTGTTTATTTTTTATTTTACTGTACTTTAGCAGTTATTGTATATACCAATTATAACCTCTATTCCTTAACTCACAATTTTCTAACATTTAAAATGATTTAGGTATCTTACATTACCTGTGTCAGTTTAGTTTGTAATGTGATGGTGAAATTGAACAGGCATCGGTGGGATTTAAATCTGAACAACTGCTACGCCAACATTTGCGACGCTCAGTTCCTTTATGACTACGAGTATTTGGGCAACACTCCGCGTTTGGTGATCACGCCATTGACAGATCGATGTTATATTACTTTGACACAGGCAAGTGTTCAAACAAGTTAAAAATAACAGGTCCTTATTTACTTGACGTTTACGATGTAATGACAGAAATAACTACCTCTCCAGACATGTTCGTTTATATATTAATGAGTTACCATGAATCTAGTTTGCAGTTATCTAAGCTTTCGAAAATATCCACTATTCATATTACAAGCCATTGCTTACCATGCATAAAATAAACATGACTAGTTTATTGTAGAGCCTCCATCTTATAATGGGTGGTGCACCTGCCGGGCCGGCCGGTACCGGAAAGACGGAAACCACCAAAGATTTGGGACGCGCGCTGGGCATCATGGTGTATGTGTTCAACTGCTCTGAACAGATGGACTACAAATCTTGTGGAAATATTTACAAAGGTGAACATTCAATGCGCATATTATGAAGACAGCTCTCAGCTAGCTTCCGTTTGAGTAAGAACAAAATTAAGTAAAATATATTTCAAGTATTCTTATTAATTTTAGGTCTGGCTCAAACCGGCGCCTGGGGATGTTTCGATGAGTTTAATAGGATCTCGGTCGAAGTGTTGTCTGTGGTATCCGTGCAGGTGAAGAGCGTGTTGGATGCCATCAAGACCAAGAAGAAGAAGTTCGACTTCATGGGAGAGTATATAACTCTTATACCCACAGTGGGTATGTTCATTACGATGAACCCTGGGTACGCCGGTAGAACGGAGCTGCCAGAAAATCTTAAGGCCTTGTTTAGGTAAGTATTTTTGAAATTTGATATCTATAATATATTGTACTCTGTTTGTGGAACTATTAGTAAAATATATATTAATTAATTTTAATTTTAGACCATGTGCCATGGTAGTACCCGACTTCGAGCTGATCTGCGAAATCATGTTGGTGGCCGAAGGGTTCCAGGATGCGCGTCTTCTAGCGCGAAAGTTCATCACCTTGTACATGCTGTGTCGAGAGCTGCTTTCTAAACAGGACCATTACGATTGGGGACTAAGAGCAATTAAGTCGGTGCTTGTCGTTGCCGGCTCATTGAAGGTAGGTTACTGCAAAACACGACAATATGGGATAACGATGAATTATTATTATATATATATTAAGTAATTAGCAAATAATGAGTTCATTTTATTTTCATGTTATCTTTTAGCGAGGTGATCGCCTTCGTCCAGAAGATCAAGTGTTGATGAGAGCATTGAGAGATTTCAATATCCCCAAAATTGTGACGGATGACACTCCTGTCTTCATGGGTCTGATTGGTGATTTGTTCCCAGCACTCGATGTCCCCAGAAAACGTGATTTTGATTTCGAAAAGAGTTTGGTAGAAGGAGCTATTTCCATGAAACTACAGCCAGAACCTGGTTTTATACTTAAGGTATTTAACATACATTTTTTGTGTCACAGCTATTAAGTGATTATTTATGTATTAAGAGTTTCAATATAATTTTTATGTTTTTAGATGGTACAATTAGTAGAACTGTTTGCTGTGAGACATTCTGTATTTATTGATGGATTCGCTGGTACTGGAAAATCTATGGTATGGCAATGTCTCAATAGAACCTACCATATGTTAAAACTCAAACCTTATTATAATGATTTAGACCCTAAAGCAGTAACAAATGACGAGTTGTTTGGAATTATTAACCCTGCTACAAGAGAGTGGAAAGATGGTCTATTTTCAAATATCATGAGAGATATGGCAAATATGCCTGGAGATGGTCCGAAGTGGATTGTTTTGGATGGTGACATCGATCCCATGTGGATAGAAAGTTTGAACACTTTGATGGATGACAACAAAGTGTTGACGTTAGCCAGTAACGAACGAATTGCTCTCACAAAATCCATGAGGCTTTTGTTTGAAATCTCCAATTTAAGGACTGCTACTCCTGCTACCGTATCTCGTGCTGGTATTTTGTATATTAATCCGCAAGATTTGGGTTGGAATCCGTAAGTAACTAACGAATTCATTTTAAATATATCCTTAAATCGTGTTTATATTATATTTACATCTTTGATAAAAAAAATAAGATAACAAAGGCAATAATTCCCATGTGAACTTTCGTGTTTCTCAAAAAGTAGGTAGATTAGATGTATATTGGAACAATTCGTAAAAAATTATGTGATTCAGATTCGTAGCTTCATGGATCGACACCACTCGTGACGACGAATCGGAGAAAGCGATGTTAACGGTGATGTTTGACAAGTATATCCCATCTCTGTTGGAGTCGTGTAAGAAATACAAGCGCATCACGCCCCTCACGGAGCTGCAGCAGATACAACTGACGTGCTATTTACTCGAATGCTTCCTCAACAAGAATCTCCTGCCATCGGACTGTCCTAAAGAATGGTTTGTCAATCATTAATAAAAGTATTATTACTGTTTGATAATTACAATCCGTCACTACAGGCGTCCTGCAAGAAATAAAAGTCCATTAAGCCCGCACTCTCATTGAGATGAAACAGATACAAAAGTTGTGTTACCTGTTTCAGAAGAAGTACTTCTTAAAAAATACTAAGGACCACCCATCCCACCCAGATCTAAATTTTGTAAATTTAGTAGAAACATTATTTTTTATTCCTTAATTAGTACTAGTACATCTATTGGTTACTATAGAGGAGTTTTGAATAAATTTTTCCATCAATATTGGTAAGTTCCTATGTCTACCAGAGCTATAACTAGCTACATATATTAATTTATTCCCCAGGTACGAAACCTATTTCGTATTTTCTATAGTGTGGGGCTTCGGCTCCGCTCTGTTCCAAGACCAGCTGGTGGATTGGCGCAATGAGTTCAGCAAGTGGTTCTGCAACGAGTTCAAGCAGATAAAGTTCCCATCCTCCGGAAACGTGTTCAGCTTCTTCATCGACCCGGAGACGAAGAAGATGTTGCCCTGGTCTGAGAAAGTGGAATCGTTTGAATTAGACCCTGATTTACCATTGCAGGTAAAAACATTACTTACAAACTATATTCTTTTATTGACCGAGGGAGCGAAGCGATCGAGGTCTAATATTTTACTTGGGGAAAAAATACATTTTTTGTATGAATGTATGTTTGTAAAGTTAGCGGTGAACAACTAGTTTAATAATAAAAGAATATAGTTTAAAATGTAACCTACGTAATACTTTTATTTGGTGCTAAATTGGAACTATATTTTTCGCTTCGCTTGTCATATCTTAACTAAATGTACATTTTTCACATTTTTATTGTACCAAAATCGCTCAGCTCATAAGAAAAGTATGATTGCTTTGCTGTGAATAAAATTTACTAGCTACTACTAGCTTTTTAGCTGGATAAAAGCCTCCCCTAATTTTCATAGGAATCAATTGAAACATTTCTTATGTATTTTTATGCAGTCCTGTCTGGTGTCGACCTCGGAGACGACTCGCATCAGATTCTTCATGGACCTGCTGATCGCGAAGCAGAAGCCCGTGATGCTGGTCGGCAGCGCCGGCAGCGGCAAGACCGTCAGCTTTGCAGCCAAGCTAAATGCGCTGCCAGACTCTTACGCCATCACTAATGTTTCACTTAATTTCTACACCACTTCTGGTCAGCAAATAAAATAACTCTTTGTTATCATTTAATCGAGTTTATTTGTTCTTTTAATTTTTGAACAAATAGGTAGTAATCGAGAATTAGTTGTCAAAATAACGAATATCTTCATCCATTTGGCGGACACTAAACGAGACATAAAATGTTTGTTATTATATATTTACACGATAAATGTCCAAAATATATTATAATGTAACAAATATATTGTTTTTAATTGCAGAGATGATTCAAAAAGTACTTGAAAAACCTCTCGAGAAGAAGTCAGGTCGTAACTTTGGCCCACCCGGCAGTAAGTTCATGATATATTTCGTGGACGACTTGAACATGCCCGAGGTCGATACTTATGGTACAGTGCAGCCACATACCCTTGTCAGGCAGTTTATGGATTATAAGCATTGGTAAGTCCAGACAAATTGTAGATCATAACTTTTTTGACTTTTTGAGTTCCTTCCTCCTAATTAGATGTCTCCGCTGCTCTCTGTCTGTTATTACAAAGTTGTCTTTATTTTTAGAAACCATATTAATATGGCGCAATTTTTTTAGGTACGACAGGCAAAAACTGAGTCTGAAAGACATATCGAACTGTATGTTCGTGTCATGTATGAATCCAACGGCTGGCTCTTTCACTATTGATTCTCGGTTACAAAGACATTTCTGTACTTTTGCCGTGAGGTAAAAATATTCTAATTTTTATACCTTATATATGTAATGGGAATGTATTCCCATTACATAGATTCGATTTTCATTCATATTTGTCATTCATCTTCTTTTTCTTTGTCGTGAATTCAATGATGAATATTTACAATATTTTATGAATAAATAGCGTTTATAAAATTTCAGTTTCCCCGGACTAGACGCGTGCTTCCACATCTACAAGCAGATATTGTCGCAGCACATGGCTAATCCGCTGAACAAGTTCAGTATGCCTGTCATCCGATACGCGGAGCCTTTGGTCAACGCCGCGTTGGCGTTGCACAACAAACTCTCTTCCATGTTCCTGCCTACTGCCATCAAGTTTCATTATATTTTCAACTTGAGAGACTTGTCTAATATCTTCCAGGTGGGGGTTCAAATTGGCATCTGCATTTAACATGTACGCTTGCGCTATCCGTCTCTTTATTTTCTAATTAATTACGATAAATCAAAGTGATGAGGGTGAAGAGACTTCTTATATTTATACTGTTAACAGGGCATACTTTTCACGACCGGAGATGCAATTAAACAACAGTCCGAGCTCATTAGGCTGTGGATGCACGAGGCCACCCGAGTATACTCTGACAAACTGGTAGATACATCTGACATAGAAAACTTCCAAAAACTAATCACTGAGGTCATCAAGAAGAATTGCGAGGTATTCACGAAGTTTCTACCTATATACCATCGAACTTACTAAAACTATCTGGTCTGATACATTAACAGGGTCTATCAAAATATTTTTCCAGGACTACGATGAGAATGTGGTGTTTGAGAAGCCGTTGATCTACTGCCATTTCGCGGAGGGAATCGGTGATCCGAAATATTTCCCAATACGGGATTGGCCACAAATCAAAAAGTTATTGGACGAGTCACTGTCCGCGTACAACGACATGGTAGCTACTATGAACCTGGTGCTGTTCGAGGACGCCATGTACCATATTTGTAGGTAAGTGCAACGTTTCATTAGCTAACAAGTTTATAACATGAATTAAGTTATCTTATCAACACTTATGATTTTAAAGATGCTTCACGTCAAAACAATCAA
Source organism: Plodia interpunctella (assembly GCF_027563975.2). NCBI lineage: Eukaryota > Metazoa > Arthropoda > Insecta > Lepidoptera > Pyralidae > Plodia > Plodia interpunctella. Next base: position 4,129,897 of record NC_071310.1, read on the forward strand.
GTATATAAGATTATATTGAAATTGAATAATTTCAATGTTAATACATATTAATACATTCATTACATGTGATTCGTTTTAAGTATAGTCCGTTTGCTTTAAAATTTTGCTTGTAAACTTGCGGTCCTTGTGATGTGCCAGTTTTTGTGTCCGCCGGACCTGCCATAAGAAGCTTTATGCTTAGTAAGGGCGGTTGAGTGCTGTGCATTTATTTCTTTATTGTAATTATTTATACTTACCATTTCATTCATAGGATCAATCGCATCCTCGAAGCGCCACGTGGAAATGCGTTGCTAGTCGGCGTCGGTGGCTCAGGAAAGCAGTCCCTGTCCCGACTCTCGGCCTTTATCTCCTCGCTGGAGGTCTTCCAGATACAACTGCGTAAAGGATACAGCATTAACGATCTCAAGGTTGATCTGGGTAAGAATTGAAAATAATGTTTATGACCAACCAGAAAGTATGTACGCTAGTATTATTATTTCGATGCTCATGACACAAAAATATATGTTCGATGACTAATTTAGTATAATAATACTAATTTTCCTTTACCAGCTCTCCTGTACATAAAAGCGGGTCTAAAGAACATCGGTAACATGTTCTTGATGACGGACGCACAGGTTGCTGAAGAGAGGTTCCTGGTGCTCATTAACGACTTATTGGCCTCTGGAGAGATTCCGGAGTTGTTGGCTGATGATGAAATTGAAAATATTATCAATGGAGTACGCGGCGAGGTGAATTTAGATTATACTCTGTGCCCTAACTAACCATCACGGATCTTAACATTTGATACAAAATAAAAGCTTGTTACTTATTTCTGTCTGTTGTTTTATGTCTATTTATTTAATTATTTTGTCTTTTCCAACAGACCAAAGCATCAGGTGTGCCAGACACTCGTGAAAATTGCTGGAGATTCTTTATCAATCGAGTTAGATCCATGTTAAAGGTACGTCTATTGTCGTTGTTAAAAACTAAACAAATTTAATACCTAAGCAATTTTCTTAATGTTCTTTTCGTACACAAAACAGGTGGTGTTATGTTTCTCCCCGGTGGGAGCCACGCTGCGTGTCCGAGCGCGTAAATTCCCATCCATAGTCAACTGCACAGCCATCAACTGGTTCCACGAGTGGCCGCGTGAAGCCTTGAGGTCTGTCTCCAAGCGGTTCTTAGCCGAAGTGGAATCTTTGCCGGTACGCATTTAAACTTTCATGAAGAAATTAAAACTAGATATATAGATGAACTCTTTATTGCAACATTTACAAAAGAAACATATGTTACAACTTGGTATTCATACCATTTACAAAAATGAGCTTAAAGACGGACTTATCATATAAGCAATTTCTTTCAGCCGACCTTAAACCTAGATAGGAGCAAAAATTGTTCTGAGTGTTTTTTTATTATTTCCAGGTACATCTCGTTGAGCCCGTGTCAAACTTCATGTCCCATGTGCATCAAAGCGTGAACGCGATGTCCGCGGTGTACTTCCAAAATGAGAAGCGTTATAATTATACCACACCCAAAACTTTCTTGGAACAAATTGCTTTGTATTCCAAACTCCTCAATGAGAAGACGAAAAACTTGATTATGATGATTCAAAGACTTGAAAATGGTCTTGAGAAGTTAGCTTCTTGTGCTGCTGATGTAGCTGTTCTCAAGGTTGGCAATACTTTTCTCTTTATTTATAGTGAATTTTAACAGTTCAAATGATTTAAGTACATTTTCATACATTTTCGGATACTGGATTGAGAGCGTATTTCGTATTTATTTATACTTATGTAATAACCATGGCCAAAATTGTCGTTCTCCTTTAAAGGTTACTCTCGCTGAGCAAGAAATTTTACTGAAGGTCAAGAATAAGGCAGCAGAAGAATTGATTGAAGTTGTCGGAGCTGAGAGTGACAAAGTGTCTAAAGAAAAAGCATTCGGTAATTATGCATTTAAACATCACTGGTAAAAATGGTTGCCTTTTCTTCTAAAATTACTACAGCCTTCACAGATATCCCCTAATGATAATAAGGTCATCTATTTAATGTAAATATAACACTACAATCACAACAATTTGTCGTCGTCAACAGCTGCCGAAGAGGAAAAGAAGGTGAAAGTGATTGAAGAAGACGTCACAATAAAGGCGAAGATTTGCGCCGATGACTTGGCGAAAGCTGAGCCTGCGTTGATGGCCGCGCAGGAGGCGCTGAACACGCTTAACAAGAACAACCTGACTGAGTTGAAGTCCTTCGGCTCGCCGCCCGACGCTGTCGTTAACGTCACCGCGGCCGTGCTTGTGCTGTTCTCTAAGAAAGGCAAGATCCCGAAGGATAGGTCTTGGAAGGCTTGCAAGGTAATCATTATTCTCTGCTAATTAGGTGTGTCAGTAAGCGAATACTTACAGGTGTATTATGTATCGTCTTATATATGTGTTACCACGAAAATTAACTTTATCGTTTTTTTTCAGCTCATGATGGCTAAAGTAGATCAGTTTTTGTACGACTTGGTGTATTATGACAAAGAAAATATTCATCCAGACGTTATAAAGGTAAATAATCATAACTACATAATGTTCCAATGAAAATATATAACGTGTGTAGCCTTAATAACTGGTTATAACATGTATTGCAATGAGCTTATCCTAGTGCTCAAATTCCAATCATCTTATCACTTTACTTAATGCCATATTCTAGGCTGTGCAACCATACATCAAGAATCCGGAATTCAACGCAGAGTTCATAATGTCGAAGTCGGCGGCTGCGGCCGGTCTGTGCGCGTGGGTGATCAACATCTGCAAGTTCTACGACGTGTACGTGGTGGTCGAGCCCAAGCGAAGGGCTCTCAACGCCGCCAACGCCGAGCTGCAAGCCGCTAGGGACAAGCTGTCCTTCCTCACTGAGCAGATCCAGGTTATTTGTCAAATGTAGTTTGGATAATTTTGTATGAACTAGAGGCGTCATTATTTTTTTAACAGTCAGGGACAATTTTATTGTTATTTCATAAATACTTAAAGAAACATATTTAAGTAGTACCTACTGTAGTATTTTTCTATGTAAATTTGGAGCTGACATAATATGTGTTTTTAAATTATTTATTTTCCCCCAAAAATAAAATATAGTTTTGATGTTCTTCCAAAAAATCATAGGTTTGGTAAGTGGCCGCAAAATTTCCATTTTACCCACCCACACCTATTTTCCTACTTTTCGAATTATTTTTGTATTATATCACAATTAATTAGTAATAGATCATACTAATACTAATCCTCTTTTCTATTCTTTCACCAGGAATTGGAAGAAAAACTGGAAGTATTGCTAAAAGCATTCCAAGAAGCCGTGAACGAGAAGATGAAGTGTCAAGCGGAAGCTGATGCAACAAACGCCACGATTGATCTGGCCAATCGACTCGTAAACGGCTTAGCATCTGAAAAAATCAGGTGAACACAGTTTAATAAAATAGTGCACTAGTACCGACGGCTACTTATGCCAGCTCCACACTTTAACGGATTCGACATACATGGTTTTCTATTGTGGTATATAAAAACACTCATACAAACTACGCAATTTTCATCTGTAATATCAGGTGATCCAGATATAAATTTTATTAAAAGTATATGCGAAAGTTTTATTATTAGTCATTATCCCTATTCCTAAGTAGTTATCGGCGTCTAATCTTGAATATCGAATTATGTGATAGATGGTCAGCCACAGTGGTGAACCTGAAGGAATCAGGAGTGATGCTGCCAGGTGACGTGTTGCTGGTCACCGCCTTCATCTCATACGTGGGGTGCTTCATGCGCCGGTACCGACAGCAGCTTATGAACGACGACTGGATGCCCACACTCGCCAAGACCAATGTGCGTCTCATTTCTTAAATTATCCAATAGGTCTACCTGACAGTCAGCTCAGAGGTGATGATATTCGGATTTCACTAGATAAAATATATGTAAAGCTCATTTATGTGTGTCAAAATTGACATTGACCAATTGGATTTTTTCTAAATCTATTTCTAGGCACGCAATTTTTTATTGAGTTAATTACTACTCTACTTATTTCTCACTAGCACGACACTGGATTTTTTCACTCTTTCCTATTCTGATAGTAAATTGATATTATAATTACAGTTCGATTTAAATTACGTAAACGGCGTTCATAATCTTCCATAAAGAGTATTTATCTCTGTGACACTAAAGAGATTTTCTCCTTTCTTTACAGCCAAAGATCGACATGACAGAAGGTCTTGACCCGCTGTCGATGCTGACGGACGACGCCCAGGTGGCCACCTGGAACAACGAGGGGCTGCCGACGGACACCATGAGTACCGAGAATGCCACTATTTTGACCAATTCGGCTCGATGGCCCCTCATTATTGATCCTCAACTGTAAGTATCAGTTAAAACCTCAACATAGTCTACTAACTATTCAGATTAGGATGCAGCAAGTTTTAAGTTGAAAATCACTTATTATATCGGTTTATGCTGCTTATTCTCGAAATGATCTATTCTCATGCATACAGCCAGGGCATAAAATGGATAAAATCGAGATACGGAGATGGGTTGGTGGTGATTCGTCTGACGCAACGGAACTACATCGACCGCATCGAGCGAGCGGTTACCAACGGCAATGTGGTGCTCCTGGAGAATATCGGGGAGACGGTCGATGCTGTGCTGGATCCTCTGCTTGGACGAGTGCTCATTCGTAAAGGCAAAGTGCTTAAGGCAAGTGCAAGTATTTATAAAGTATTTATAAGTTCTGGATTTTTGTCCTAGCTGATGATGAATCAGGTATAAAATGAACCGCATTTCAATTCTTTGAACCCTTTCAATTTCAAACACAAGTTGATAATCAACCACCCATCTCCACCGGAAGCAAGTGGTGGTCGATGAAAATTACTATACATAAGTCAAATCGACAAACTCATGTGGCACGAGTAGCATTCAAACCTGAGGCCTTTCGATTCATAGTATTAACCATTACACCACCACCGCTTCTATATTTGATAGGTACTTATTTGAATTTTTGATTCTTGTAGATTGGAGACAGAGAAATCGACTACCACCCTAGTTTCAGGCTAATCATCCAAACTAAGCTAGCCAACCCTCACTACCAGCCTGAGATGCAGGCTCAATGTACTCTTATAAATTTCACTGTCACAAAAGATGGGTGAGTTTAAGTGATGAATTATGAATAAACGGACTATTTCATCACAGGTATTTTTGGTTTACATTTTATCTTTTTATACCATTACAGCCTAGAAGAACAATTGCTGGGTGAAGTAGTAAAAGCCGAGCGTCCTGACTTGGAAACCCTAAGAGCCGGGCTCACTAAACAACAGAATGACTTCAAAATCACCCTTAAAACGCTTGAAGACGACCTGCTAAAACGGCTGTCTTCTGCCGGACCAGACATTCTCAGTGATTCGGCCCTTGTGATTAATTTGGAAACCACTAAGAAAACCGCGGCTGATATTGAAATCAAAGTAGAGGAGGGTAAAATTACCGCTGTCAAGATTGACGAGGCGAGAGAAAGATACAGGCTAGTACCAGTTTATATCCAACCCAAGTGATGGGATGGGCTGTTACATTACTATTTAAATTCTAACTGTCGTGGAATTCGATAACGTTTTTCGTAATTGCCATCATTACAGAAAAGCTGCCGGCCGCGCCTCACTCTTGTACTTCATCTTGAATGACCTTTTCAAAATCAATCCCATGTACCAATTCTCGCTGAAAGCCTACAGCGTGGTGTTCAAAGACGCGCTGGCCAATGCGGAAGTATCTGAAGACTTGGACGGAAGAGTCAGGAACCTGTTGGATAGTATCACGTTTTCGGTGTTTGTGTATACCAGCAGAGGCTTGTTTGAGAGAGATAAGCTCGTATTTTTATTCCTCATCACGCTGCAAGTTAGTAATTTCTTAGTTCCTTTTATCTTTCCAAAAATAACCTTGTTGATATATTTATCAATATTAAACTTTTGTTCAAATGTTCTAATTATTATTATATATCATTGTCCTGTTCAAATGTCATGTTAAAATAGCTAATGCTTTATTGACTGCTAAACCTGCATGATTATTGTCAGATTCTACAATCAGAGGGTAAAGTAGATCCGCGCGAGCTAGACTTTCTGCTGAAGTATGCTGTGGCGCCCGAGGTTTCTCCCTTCCCGTGGCTCGGCAACAACTCATGGGGCGGCATCATCGCTCTCTGTAAGATGGACGCCTTCGAGAATTTGGACAAAGATATCGAGGGAGCCTCTAAAAGGTCAGCTAAATTCAGTTTTATATTAACCACGTGTCATATATAACTATTATTTTATTATACATAATAATAATCAATTAAGCATCTTTGACTAGAATTCTAATTAAACTCTTAATGGCAGTCTTTTTGCACTCTATTGCATATACTGTTTAGATGGCAGAAGTACACTGACGGCGAAGCTCCGGAGAGAGACAAGCTGCCCGGTGAATGGAAGAACAAGACTCCTCTGCAGAGACTGTGCATCATGAGGGCCTTGCGTCCGGACCGCATGTCTTATGCTTCCGGGTTCGTTAGATGTTTTAATCCGACCGGGTGATGTTTTGAAAAAAAAACCATTTCTTTCGAAATATTTAGAACATTATAATACAGGGGGGGGGAAATCAGGGATGTTTGCCGAAGAAGGTGATTTATGTGCCTTTTCGGGGGGAGTGGTGCAGGAATGGCCCCTTTAAAAACAACTATTTTGTGTCCCTACTAACATAGTTTCTATGTACTACTAACACAATGAGTCCTGGTTACTTGAAATAAAAATTATTCATTCATTCATTCATTCATTTTAAAATTATTTTCAGTGCGTTCTGTGAAGAGAACTTGGGTACAAAGTATGTAGAAGCGCGGACGCCTCCACTTGAGAAGTCTTTCCAAGAGAGCAACGCCACCACCGCCATGTTCTTCATTCTATCTCCTGGAGTCGACCCGCTGAAAGTATATGTTCAATCAATGTTTATTACCAAATATCTACCACCCTACACAATGTATTCGATTCTTTAAATATTTATTTACTTCGATTTCATTACGTATGTTTCCTAAAGCTTGAGTAATGCGCTACTACTACTACTAGCTCTTTTGCTCTTTCTAGGATCTTGAAAAATTGGGTCGCAAGTTAGGTTTCTCAACTGACAAGAAGAATTTCCACATCGTGTCTCTAGGACAGGGTCAAGAAGTAGTGGCTGAAGAAGCTATGGGCGTGGCTTCCACGAATGGAGATTGGGTTATATTGCAGAATATCCATCTGGTCGCCAAGTGGCTCGCTACACTGGAGAAGAAACAGGAAGAGACATTTGAGAATCCCTTACCAGATTACAGGCAAGTTCCTTATTAAGTACTTTTAATATTGCTTTGATCGTTTATCCTTCGACCCTGAAGAAAATAAAAACAATAGGATCGCAGTTCGTTCGGGGCGAGCGGGAACTCAAGGGTCCACTTTTTCAACTGAACTGTCGTTGGCTCATCTATGCATGGAAAAAATAAAGTACATTTCGAACATGATGAATCGTATTTTTATGTCTTAAAAATATAGGTACCGAGTAAACATGTGATTTCAGATTGTTTTTGAGCGCTGAGCCGGCCGCGGATCCAGCGTACCACATAATACCGCAAGGTATTCTAGAATCTGCCATCAAGATCACCAATGAGCCGCCCATTGGAATGTGGGCTAATTTGCACAAGGTCAGTTCACACTCGATTTGGAAAATGATCTATCTAAGCTACTGTTACTATCCGATCAGCATTCATTAAAACAGGTAGTGGTTATCTCTAACCAAATTAGGATTTAAACCTACTTCAGATGAAATACAGCTACAATTACAATTTTTTCAGTCTCTGGACAACTTCAGTCAGGAAACTCTTGAAATGTGCAGCAAGGAAGCAGAGTTCAAGGCTGTACTTTTCGCACTATGCTATTTCCACGCCGTAGTTGCGGAGAGGCGTAAATTCGGTCCGCAGGGGTGGAACAGGTAACTTCGAAAAGAACCATCAATTTTAATAAGTACAGTTTATGTATACAGAGATGATATGCAAGAGAGACAGTAAATAGAAAAGTAAGGATAAAGGTGCTGCTTATTTCAAATGAAATTTCTTCCAGCGGACCCATGAGAAGAGAGTTGAAAAAAACATTTTTCCTTTTCTTCTCAAGAAACTTTATTGTTACGTTTATTTGATATTTAAGTGAATAAAAGAATACTTCAACGCTCAATGGTTGAATAGGAAACCGGGAAATCATGATAAGGAAAATAATTAATCTTTAACTCAGACCGGCAATATTTCAGAGTGTACCCATTCAATTTCGGTGACTTGACGATTTGCGTGTACGTGCTGTTCAACTATCTGGAAGCAAATCCCCGCGTGCCCTGGGAGGACCTGCGCTACCTGTTCGGGGAGATCATGTACGGCGGACACATCACCGACGACTGGGACCGCCGCCTCTGCCGCACCTTCCTGCTCGAGTACATGGTGCCCGAGTTGGTTAGTATTTGCTAGCCACTTCCAGACATACTTCACTCGATCAAATTTTATTAGACCAGCTTCGTCAAGTTACGCGTGATTGCACACCACGATAGTTATTTTATAAATATATTTTTTTAATTCTAATAACATAAGATTCACATACCTATGTTAGTCACTCACTCATCTCCGCATATTCCGGGTTACTTTCGATGCTGTCACCGCGAAGTCCGAGATTAGCGTAAAAATAATCTTAATATGTTGTATGTATTAATAACAATTTGATTTAATACTATTAGTAAATATTACAGCGAGTCAATCACGCACACAAGCTAATTGACAGCACCAACCACAATCACAATCTCAACGACATTTACTTTTTTGGACAGGTTGACGGCGAAGCACAGTTGGCGCCAGGTTTCATATCTCCGCCGAACTCGGACTACGTTGGATACCATCAGTACATAGATGACTTCTTACCCGACGAAACTCCGTATTTGTACGGTCTACATCCTAACGCGGAGATCGGATATCTCACCACCGTCTCTGAGAGATTGTTCAAGGTCAGATCACTACACGAATAATTATTATCATGTCTACCACTTACCTACCGTTGTGTAAATAAATTTTTGACTATTTTGTTCTATTGCGTTACAAATAACTGAATTGATTGGATTTGCAAAAACAATTTTTTTTTTCAAACTATTATGTCAAGAAAATCTACTGCTGACTTAAAAAGCGCAGATAAGAAGAAGGCGCAACAAAAATCATCGTAATATTTTCTTTAAAGACGTCAGTTAACAGTGTGGGTCAGTATAACGTAAATAATTGCACGAAAGTGTTTTTTTAATAACAGCAATTTTATTACATGTTTGTTTCCATATAGGTGGTGTTTGAAATGCAACCTCGTGACACAGGTGCTCAAGCTGGTGGCGGAGCAACCAAGGAAGAAATGGTACATTGCTTGTCGCTTTCTTTGTTTCGCATAAAACTTAAATTCCAAAGTTCTTGACTTTGATAACGAGCACATTTTAGGTTCGCTACATCTTGGACGACATAATGGACCGCGTGCCCGAGCCGTTCAATCTGCAGGAGCTGATGGGCAAAGTGGAGGAGCTGACGCCCTTCACCATTGTGGCGCTGCAGGAGTGCGAGCGCATGAACCGGCTCATGGGCGAGATCAGGAGGTCGCTCAAGGAGCTCGAGCTCGGCTTGAAGGTTCGTATTATAATAAACGTCAAGACGTCGCATTGTTAAAAATAATTTCATTAACAAATGTGTCATTATTCCGAAAAATTCATCATTTGGTACTGAAAGGAATTATTTGCATGTTATTGGGAATTTCTCGAAGTGAGCGCTTCGTTATCTATTTATATACGCTATTAATTTACATCCATTGCTTGCGTTTAATCTATTGCTTTGTAAACATCAATTAATGAAAATTATTAATAAAAAGTATTATATATTGTCCTGACATCATATTTTTGCGTGTGACAGGGTGAACTGACAATCAGCAGCGACATGGAGAAGCTGATGGAGTCCCTGTTCATGGACAAGGTGCCGGACTCGTGGACCAAGCTCGCGTACCCGAGTCTGCTCGGGCTGGCCGCCTGGTTCTCGGACTTGTGTCTGCGGCTGGTGGAACTGGAGAACTGGTCCGGAGACTTCAATGTATGTGAATCAACGCTTTTTTGCTTTCCTTTGTTTTGCTATTGCGTTTTGGCGGAATTAAAAAATATGATATAATATATATAACTTTGAAATCAGTGAAGTATATGATATAATATATATAACTTTGAAATCAGTGAAGTATTATTTTACGTGATTTACATTATATCGCAGATAACAATAATTTCTCCTGCAGTTGCCGCCGGCAGTGTGGCTAGCCGGGTTCTTTAACCCGCAGTCGTTCCTGACAGCCATTATGCAGCAGACGGCCAGGAAGAACGAGTGGCCGCTCGACAAGATGTGCCTCAACTGTGACGTCACCAAGAAAACGCGATCAGATTTCAAGTAAATTATGATTACTTTTATTTAGCTTATTGTTAGGGTTTTCTGACTAAGTGCCATTAGTAGTTTAAATCAACTAATTAATTCATAAATGCCAACACAGAACGTTAGAGCAGCTTCCATTATCACCCAGTGATAGTTAAAGGTTTTGTATTTCAAAATAAATTCCTATTTATCCATGTAGAACATAACGATGTTGCTAAAAACTAACCATATCAACTATATAATATCCTCACTTCTTAGTTAGGGTAAAGCATTATACCGCATTATAAACTAAGTACGTCACTGATACAAACTTCGTAATTGCGTCAACTATCTGTTACCGATATACAAATTCACCGATAGAGTGTGAACCTTAAAGTTATATGTAAAATGCGTGACAGCGCCCCGCCGCGCGAAGGCGCCAACATCCACGGCCTGTACATGGAGGGCGCGCGCTGGGACACGGCGTCGGGGGGCATCGTGGAGTCGCGCATGATGGAGCTGTTCCCCATCGTGCCCGTCATCTTCGTCAAGGCCGTCACGCAGGACAAGCAGGACACGCGCAACGTGTACGAGTGCCCCGTCTATAAGATCCGGTGAGAACCTTCAGATGTACACTATACATCTACTATACTTATTATGTATTACAAGTATATATACTGTAGAATAGGGTAGTTGCCATCAAGTCTAATAGATACTTCGTCAGATACTTTTTTCCATGTGTCGATAAAAAAACTGCATCAAAATCTATTCAGCCGTTTGGTTAACTACGATGCCAAAATATAACCTGTGGAAGTTTGCAGCTTCCTATTTGCTAGAAAAAAGATGATGGTTTCCAAACGGCTAAACACACGTTGTACAAACATAGCTAAGAACACTCTCTATTAAATTCTGTATCAAATGAAAATACTATATCGGCTGATACGATGCCACGGCAGACATATATACAGATACAGACGTTACAAATAGAACTGCCCTCCGGCTGTCGTCGGGGGATAAAAACAAAAAATTATATGGTTGGCTCGTGATATCAGAAAAGTTTGAGTCAAAAAACGTTATAATTATACTTTGATGATAACAAAACATAATAAATGTTTAAAATTGATCAATTAAAATGACATTTAATTTTTGTGTTTAATTATTTAGTGCATTTATATATTTTAAGCTCAGGCAACCTACTCGTATTTTCATCATTAATCACACCGTCTTATTCATTGCACACGTAATACTCTACGTCTGAGAAATTTTCCACATGAGCCAATATAATAGGTGTAACTACTTATTACAGTTATTTAATTTCCATTTCAGTATGCGTGGACCCACGTTTGTGTGGACTTTCAATCTGAAGACCAAGGACAAGCCAACTCGCTGGACACTCGCCGGTGTCGCTCTGCTGCTCGGAGTGTAGTAATAAATATTCAATGTATCAAGTCTGCAGACTGCCCCAAGAATTATGTTCCCCAATATTGTTTAGAATAATTTTAAATGTATATGTTATATTTCAATAAAGATGTTGATCATTAAAATGTATTGAAATTAATTTTATTTTATATGTAACTAGCTGTACCCACCCAGTGGCTCCGAACCCGTGGGAGTTTTGCTGGACTATCACAAAAATAATTTTAGCCTATGCATTATCAGTTTTAATGCGACTATATTATATGCTGTGGGTGTTTTCATTTCACTTCTCACCATCGAATCGATTCGAAGTGAGATGCAGTGAACCAATCACATTGTGGTATGGTTGACGTTGCGTTACAATGACACTGTGATTGGTTCGCTGCATCTCACTTCGAAAAGATTCGATGGTGAGAAGTGAAATGCGAACCCGCAATTCACCTCACTAATCAGTAAACTAAGCACGTACCTAGGTAGTTTGTATAAACTCCCCTTGTCTAATGAGGAGAAACATTGTGGTGCTCTGCGGCGGTGCCATCATTTTAAAAACATCAATTATACCAATGGAATTAGTGGACCTACTAATTCCATGATTATAAGCTAATATCCTTGACAGCGTTATTGCCTGCCTGCCTTGTGTATATGCCTTACCGAGATTAATCTGTGTCTGACACCAGCCAGTGCTATATTAGAATAAAAAATAACTTTTCTTCACATTTTATTAGAATTTCCTACAATTGAGATTCTTAGAATGAATTTTCAGTGCAAACAACAAATGGACGGAATCTTAAACTTATTTACACAAACAATAGTTATTTGTGCACGTACCGCAACATCTTAAGGGAAGACTACAAAACTTTATAACTATGTTAGCAAATTTTGAAGATATTTTGAGTGTTTCGTGAAAATAGATAACATTTGTATCTCTTTATGTAGAAAAATATGTATTTTCAGCCATTCAAGCTGTGATATTGGACGGCTCCTTTCAGTCTCCTTTAAAATTTTATAGATTCAACGATAAATATGAATATTGGTGCCAATCAACACAAAAAAGACTACTAATCTGGCATTGAATATTTTTTTGTGTTCAGCCACTTCGTACACTTTTAGTGTTTAGGGTGGCATTAGGCGACGACGTATTATCATTGTCCGAGGGCGGCTCTGAGCCTTTTACTGTAAACGTTACGTAATATCTTTTATTTCTATCAAGTTTCTCGGCAGGCAACGCTATTAACTGCTTTTCATTACCGTGAGACACCTCGAGGGTGACATGGGCTTTGCTTGAACCACTCGGAGGCTTGGAATTAATTTTTGGAAGAAAACCTTTCGCTTTTGTACTGGGGCCTGCTGTAGCCGGCTTCGGCATTGTATGATGGTCCCATTTATATGGTACTGTAAGTAAAGTTAATAATTTACAATGCGAATATAATTAAGTAGTAAACAAACTTTACTTAACCTACAATATTTTAGTAAAAGCTTTACTTACAATAAGCAGCGCAAGGAACTCCAGTATATGCGTGCACTGCGTGAAAACATCGATGTGTCTTACTCGTACACAAACAGGGGTTATCCGGAATAGCACTCATTTTATACAATTCGCTCTCTCCATAGTCAAAGTCTATTGGTTTCTCAGGTAGATTATCTAAATGCCTTTTACTACTCTTTTGCAGTTTCCTTAAACTGTCGTAAAGAAATTTCTCAAAGTTGCTAAAAGAGAAGTCGGGACTGTTGTATGGTCCCAATCCAACATTAGCGAGACTAGATTTGTTGTATTCGTCAATGGCCCTTTTAACAAGAACAGCTTCGTTTGTTTTACTCGTTCTAATCTGAAGTCGCTTTAGCTCCAACAAATGCTGAAACAGCTTTCTTTCGCAGTAATATCTGTAAAAAAGTACATTTGAAAGAAGTTTAGACGCTCAAGATGTGATAATTCATAAATAGGAATATAAACAACAAATAATACTTAACACACCGTCTCATATTTGTTTGTATACGTTGCGTAACAGATTTCATATCTACAGCATATTTGTCACCTGGTTTTCTCACGGGAATCCTGCTATCAGATTTACCGGAATACCTTCCACTCGCATTTCTTTTCTGATAGTATGCAGCTAGTCGGGGGCTCATAATACGCCGTTGTAAAGCTCTCGGACTTGGCTCAAAACCAGAGTCCATCATTCCACTGGATTCATAACCTCTTTCGGAATTTTCACTTTTGGATCTTATCGTTGTTCTACTTTTAGTTCGACCTTTTTTGCGAAACCGTTTTCTCCTACCATTTGCCTCAGAGTGACTATAAATTTCATTATCACTGACACTGGGTACTCGTCCATAAATACTATCTTTTATCCCTTTTTCATCATTATCAAAAGTATCTCCATCATCTCCGAGAGATCCATCTGCAAGTTTAGTAGGAGATTTTTTCAAAATACCCGTTGTTACCACAGTATCTGGAGCACTTGCTATATCGGAAAGAACTTTGTAACTCTCGGTTTCATAAATACTACTTTTTCTACTACTTGCTGCACTATCTTTAGAAGTTTTTCTGATTCTCCTTGGTGATGACTGTGATAGTGGTAAATTAATATCATAATCCTCTGGTTCGTTTTCAATTATAACTTGTTGAAGTGCTCGATCATCAGAAGTAATATTTCCATCGATTACTGAAACTAGACCTTTGTCAATACTTTGACTTACTTCTGTACTACTTCCAGTGGTGGAAGCATATTCAATTCTCTTTTTATCCATTTCAGTTTGAGAATTTGCCTCTGTCATCCCATCTTGATGATCTACGTGTTCACCCATCAAATGGTCACAAGATTTTTCAGAGTCTTTGGTTTCAAATATTTCATCTTTGTTTGCAAAAGAAACTACTGGAGAACTTTTATCTTGTGATTCTGTTTGTTCAATACTAGAAGCATCAAGGCTCGTTTTTAAATCGCCTGACATATCTTTACTCTGTATTAAAGCTTCATCGGGACCCGATAATACTTGAAACGATCTTTTTCGAGTGCTTGTTGCTAAGGGGGAGTTTCCATCACTTTGGTTGACTTCATTTCCAGATGTTGGACTAGTAGTAGTAGATCTTTGGGAGCCTTTTTGAATGGTTTCGTCTTCAGTTTTTGATAAACTTTTTACATTTTTAAGTTCCACAGAAACTGGTGTAGTTTCAGACTTCATGACTTCATGTTGTATTTCATTTTCTGTTTTTGATTGCGGTGCATCATCCCTTTTCATAGTACCATCTTGAGTCGTTTGTTCTTTTATATCACGTGTGATGTTTGCCGTTTCTATATTTTCACCTTTTGTTATCATTTCATGTGTTTTGCCATCATTAATAGTTGTTTCTATCTTATTTTCCATCATATTATTTTCTTCATCTAAGTTTTTATGCGTCACTGATAAATTAGCAGTTTCTATTGAAACATTGTTTGAAGAATCAACAGTTACAGTTATCTCTGAACTTCCATGTTGGCTTGATTCACGTTCCATATGAATTTGTGCTTCCGTTACAATCATATTAGTTTTGACAGATAAAGTGTCAGTTTCTGTTTCACTAAGTGTTTTACTTTTAACCAGTTGATTTTCTAAATTTGATTCAGGTTGCTCAGTTTTTTCAGCAGCAATTATACCTTCAGTACCATTTTCTTGATTTTCAATGTTTTCTTCTTTATCCAAGTTTTTGTATTTAACTATGTTAACGCTTTGTTTTTCATCATCATTTTCAATATGAATAGATGTTTTTTTACCCTTCCTCTTTGTACTGCGCCGTTCACTAGATTCTGACGAGCTACTTTCTGAAGAACTCGATTTCCTTTTACTTCTTTTCCGATGTCGTTTACTTTTCTTTTTTTCGGAATAACTTTCAGCTTCTGAAGAGCTTTCAGTGTCGGATTTGTACCTTCGATGATGTTTACCACTACCTTCATCTCGTTTGGATGGTTCACTTTTGGATCGAGTTTTTCTTGAACCCTTTTTACTTTTTTGATCATAGCTATCTTTTCTGTAACCATCAAATTCACTATCATAACCGTCACTAAAACTTTTTTGAGATTCTACCATTCTTTTTCTTCTATCGCGCGTATTCGAATATTTGCACCCAGATTTACGTCGCGATCTTTTTTTTTCACCTGATTCGTTGCTTGAATCACTATCACTGCCGCCTTTTATTTGCCGCCTTTCCTGAAGAGGACTAGATAGTTCAACTACTTCTCTTTTTTCTATTCTAATTCTATCCCTTACATCAATTTTAGTACTAGTTACTCGTCGAGATGGTAAACTTGTGATTGGAGCTCCATCAATAACAATTTGCGTATTCATCAGTTTTGTGGCTGGAAGACCACCATGCATTTGCAAATATTTAGCAGTTGATCTGTGACCTCGAGTAGAAGCACAATCCAATGGAGTCAACGGCTCATTTTTCGATGATCTAGCTACTGGATTGACTTCAGCTCCTCGATCCAAGAGCAGACGGCATAGATCGGCATTATCTGTTGCCGCAGCTATGTGAAGCGGAGTACGACCTTCGTGGTTCGTAGCATTTACTTGAGATGGTCTTCCATCGAGTAGCCACTTCACCAATTCTCTTCTGCCAGATGCTACAGCTTCATGTAATGGCAGATCCCCTTTTGAATTTCTCAGCCAAAGATTCCCACCTCGGGCTCCTGCAATACAAAGATGCCTTTAGGCGACTTGAATAAAATCTGACACCAGTGTTACAATGACATACAAGACAATAACATACTCGATATGATGATAAATACAAAGATATTTCAATCAAAATCAACATTTTGTTTAGTTACAAAATACATACATATTACAGACTATATAAAAGTATAGAAAATTAAGTTAAAGGCATACAATCAAAAGCCTTGTATCGATAAAAACATTGTATAAATAAAAGTAGTTGTGATACTGAAGCCCGTTACGCTCGTGCGCCTGGGTGAATCTCTGATCGTGGCCGAGCTGACCCCAGTACAGATTAATGATTTTAAAGTTAGATAGCAAAACTGATGCTTGTCTTTGTTTAAATTTGAAATGACGCGAATTGACTATGACGCGCGACCGCAGCATTCGAAACGCTCGGAGAACTAAATTAAATAATCCTAAAATAGATTCTATGCTCACCAAGAATTCTCACAGTTTCAATTTGGCCTTTAGCAGCGGCTGTGTGTGCAGGACTACGACCTCTCCTGTCCTGGCGATGAGAATCTGCTCCATGTTGCAGAAGTGCGGCAGTAGCGTCGGCGTGTCCCAAAGCTGCTGCGTAGTGTAGGGGCGTGCAGCCGTGAGAGTCTGCCACGTCCACCCGCGCGCCACACAGACCTAGCAAAGTCTCCAAGGCTTCGGTGTGACCTCGCGCTGATGCACAGTGTAAGGCTGTCAGACCATCCCTGTAATACGGTCTTTTTGTCGAACTCGCAATTATGGTTTATGTCATTTGGAATATTTAGTGGTAACATTAATTGCAATGATAACCACTATTCCAGAATTAAGATGTTTTATTCCTCAACCGATAGTGGTTACGATCCTATAGTTTCGTAGACGGAGAAAAAGTAGATCAGCTTCATATATGGTTAAGCGTCAGCCATTTTCATCTCTTCATATCTCTTTGACGTGAAACCTAGTTACCTATCTGCATCGTCGACTTTGGCTCCCGCTTGATGCAGCGCCAGCACAGCAGCAGCAGACCCCGCGGATGCGGCCCACAGCAGCGGCGTGCGCCCATCCGCGTCTCGCACGTCCACTCGGGCGCCGCCCTCCTTCACCAGCGCCCGAAGCACTTCCAGTGCGGCTCCTCGTGACTGTAAATTAACAAACTTACAAGTTAAATAAGTAATTAGAAATACATCTTCCGAGTTCCTATTTCTAGATTATGTCATCGTGATATTTATTCCTTTTTTCCCTCCCACCATATAGTTGAGTTCACAGTTAGACATCGTATTATTATTTATCTATTGTTTTAAATAAAATAAAAGACATTAGCAAAGTCTACTCTTTGTGTCTTTTTATTCGTTGTACAATGAGTATATTGTTTGTGAACTTTTATCTTTTATTCTTCATTACAATGAAGGATACCAATTTCATTGTATAGTTTCCCAGTTGCTCAAAGACTAGACACATTACGTGACAGCCAAATAAATAGGAACCAAGGTTCTTATAATATAAAAAACCTGATGGTCGGTGGCAGCAGGCGCGCCGCACATCTGAGCCGCGTAGTGCAGCGGGTAGCCCCCGTGCTGGTCGGGGGTGGCTGCGTTTGCGCCGGCCGCCAGCACTGCGCGTAGGGCACCCACCTCGCCGCACACTAGAAATACAAATAATTATAAGAAAATACTGACATTTGTAGAATTTGAAATACTCTAATTATGAGATAAAGTCAAGTCAACGCTTCTAAATCTATGAGGTCAACCTCTATCTATGATTTGTTTGTTCTAGAATCAACATAAGGCATTTAATGTCAAATACTGGAAGGAATTGGATTACAAAATTTAATTTATAGTTTATCTTAAAGATCAAAATTATTATCATCAATAATCTGCCATTGACCGATTATTTATTTAGACGACCACTGTCCGAAGACTAATGTTAGCGTAACTGTTACATCGGAGGTCCCGAATTCCATCCCCAATTCTGTTCAATGATGTTTTTCAGATAAAGATCATAAAAATGTGCTTTGTACCTACTTATAGTTGATTTAGTATTCCATAAGTCTCCAATATTTCGGGTCAATTGAAAATATATTATTGGGAGATGAAAATCAAATAGTTATGAAAATGACCATTGCTCATCAAACATGCGCATGACTTATCCCTCCCACCACCAGCAAATCCAGTAACACACAGATTTGACCTCAACTGTCATGCATAATACACTCGAGTCAGCTGAGACAGAATGACCTTTGCGGTAAATTCCCCAAGTTTCTCCTAGACATGTAGTGGGCAGTTCAAGGGCTGGCCTTGAGCGCCGCTCAATACCACTGGACTACCCCCCTTTGGACTCCCGACACCCACCACTCCACCACCGCTTATCTATGACGGTAAAATATTAATGCGCTACTATTCAGCGAAACTATTAGATATTTTTATTCATATTCATTTATTTGCCAATTAAGTGTACAATTTAGTTTCGAATTAGTGAAGAACTGTAACCAACATAAATTTATACCAGTAGGGGTACATCTATGAACGAAAAGAATAAGTGATAAGACAGTTAAAATAAAAATAATATATTTAACGAGTATGTAATCTAAACTAATAAAGATAAATTCATCATTCAACTGCGAATTCAATATGTATTGCATTGATTTGAATGACTTCGAATGCTAACAAACATGTATGAAAGAAAAAATATACTAGTTATTAAATACGGATAATAATACAATCTAGTCCTCACAGCTAAGGATGCAACCGAGAAAACGCTCAGACGAGAGAGATAGAAAGAGAGAGAGAATACAATCTAGTCCTCAATCAAAGCACTGAAAGCGAAGGTCGCTAGGCCTTTGAAGCAGAATGGCGAAGGTCGGGACAACGGACGTCCGCCGGACCTCCGGACCTCCTTGGCCAAAGGACGGAAACATTAAACCTATCACAAACCGTGTTAACGCCATGTAAATGTCAGCTATTCTTCAACGGGACTGAAATAAAGTATCTACGTAACCTTCATAAACTAGAATAGTCACCTAGTAATGAAGTAGGTACGAAGTAGTATATAGAAACCATGAAGAATATTATAAAACATCAAAATATTTTACAACTGTAAGAGCACTGCACATGGCAAATAACGATAACATATAATGCAGAAAGTTCTCAAGATATCAAATCATTAAGTACTTGTAGCTGCGCCTGTTATATTGGTATTAGTAAAAAACTATGATGAAGTAGAAACTATGAAGCGGTGGTGGTATATTGGTTAAGAAGGTCGTCTGTGGTACGAAAGGTCCCAAATTCGAATCCTACTTGTGCCACATGAGTTTGTACACCAATCTGACCCATGTATATATATATGACCATCACCTGCTTCCAGTGAAGGAAAACATTGTGAGGAAACTTGCACAATGGTGGGTATGAAATGGGGTATAAACTTGTGTATGAAATGGGGAAGGCAATGGCAAATTACTCCATTAATAGTGCCAAGAAAGTTGTGTGTCTTTCATTCCACTTAATGACCACGACCCACAGCCATGAGGAAATACGACTATGAAGAGAGAAAACTATGACATTAAAAATATTCTCGTAATAACGATGACTTTGGCCGAACCAGAAGGCCTACCACGAAATATACAAACACGTAGGTAGCACGTTAATAACGTCCACGTGCTGTCTCTTTTTTTCATATCGTGTATGTGTATGTGTAAATGTGCTGTGTTTTATTTACTTTTCATGGTAGCCCCCGCGGGTTCTTTATTCCTCCGGTAGCGTTAAAAATACCTGTACAACCAGTTACAAACAAGTAATAAATTAGGAGTTATCAATTATAAATACGTTACGGTTTTGTTTAATGGTCGAAAACCAATTTCCTGTCAACAAATTCTTTTTCCTCAGATTCTCTCTCTCTCTCTCTATATCTGTTAAATTTTTTATTGCTATTCAAGCTATTCAGATTTATTTAGTTTATACATTTACTTATTTAGTAACACTGCTTATATTAATTTTCTATATGGATAATCAAATATAATTTTACTTGCTGAGATATCTTGTATTACAAGTCACAATACAATTTGTTTTAGTAAATAATTAGTTTCAACAATTAATCCACCATTACATACGGTTGAAAGTGAGCCGCAGAAATTAACAACTTGGGTTCGCGTGCAGCGAAAACTGATTTAGCTTGCACATGGTATGGTTAGTCCAGTTACATAGCTGGGTATAAGTACCAATAAAAGGGAATCGTACAGTAAGTTTGTATGCGCTTGCATCTGCCACACATATGCCTATCTTTATGTGTGGCAGATGCATACCTACCTAGGTACCATGTTAAGAAATATTCTCGTTCTTAAAATGGTACCTACCTAGGTAATATTATGTCGTCACCGAAGTTCCCAAATTCTCCGAACAAATTGTTTAAAGATTTTCCTAACTAGTATTTCCTCATTTCCTTTATGTAAATAAGATTATATACCTACACAAAAACTCTATTTGAATATAGGTATTTTCATGGTATTTTCGAATAAATTCCGCATTTCACTCCTCATCATCTCAGCCATAGGAAGTCCACTGCTGGACTTAGGCCTCTCCCAAGACTTCCACAATTTCACTCTTATTCTAATTATTTTTTGATTAGGATAGAATATCCCTTGGTACTTATATCTGTCATTTGCCTTTCCGCTATTGGAAGTGAAATGGCTCTTGATATCATGATTCCCGGGGCAAACCGAAGATTAAATTAAAACAGAGCTGCCGGCTGACAAGCTGGTAGCCCGAACAAACTGCTCGCGTGACTAAGTCCATGCTGGGTGAAGTTAGTTCAGTTGTATTCGCTAAGACTGGCGGTTAAGCTTGCGTCAGTATCAGTAATCATAAAGTCAGGCAACACAACATCGTATATCAGAAAAACCATAACTATACAAAATCGACGGGTAAATGAGAATGTCTATTAGTTTTATTGCAATTGGCATTTTGCACAGATCCGTAAAATTCGTTTTTGTATTTGACCAAACTTAACTTTCATCATCATCATCTGCACCTTAACCTACCATTACAGAAAACATATAATATTATAATTCGATAAGTTAGCATTTTACATTAGTCTGTATTTATAGGATATTCAAAGACGTTATTGTGAATTCTAGCAACTCTGGGTGTTTATCAACCAATCTTGAAATATTCATCTTTAGAGAATCATCATTCTATTTGGTAGATATAGCAATGGCAAAAAAAATGTAATTCGTCAAAAATCCGTTTTCTTCACTTTCTTGACAGACTGATTTAGTTACGTTTCAACTTGTAGGAACTCAACCATTCGTGATAGGCGAAGTCGCGTGCTGTGGTTCCAATGATACCGCGGCGCGATGTGTTCACAGTGACACCTTAGATAAGCGCTTAAAGCTTAGTCTGCTGGCTTCTAGTTAATTGTGTGGTGTGCGTTTATGGGCTACGAGGACTATATATACGCTTATCTACTAGTGTTGCTTGAAAATGTACTCCAAACACTAAAGAAAGAGAGAGAACGGTTTTGTTTTACGGTATTTTTAAGTCACTTTAATGGTAATTACAATACTGTACACTAAACTGTACGTGACATTTTATTTTTGATTTTGCAGGGTAAACAAACTGCCAATTATGGAACAATTTCGTAATCCAGTTCTCCTCTGTTTATTTAAAGATTTAATCGAAGTCAATGCTCCGTACGAAATAAAAACATGTAGATCGATAAAATAAATTGCATCAGCTTTCCTCTTGAGCCGTTTGGGTTTCCCCAGGATTAAGATCGTGTTTACGTATATGGAGAGTCAGAATATAAAAAGTGGTATTTAATTTGATAAATTAATCACATATTGCAATTTAATCACAATCATTAAAGTGTTTATTGCAATATATAATATAGGTATGTGCTGCTATCGATATTTTATTTTTGCGGTAATTTCTGTTCACTCATTCTCTTATTATACTTATATATATAGGCCTTCGCATGTGCATACAATCATCTACATAAATGCAGCTTCTTTTTCTGTTTGTGATGGGTAAATAGTAAACTAGTCTCACCAGTAGCCCAGTGCACTACGGTGTGATGTTCATCGTCTCTGGCATTGACGTCAGCTCCGGCTGCAAGGAGAGTTTGTACCAGTGGCACGTTGCCGTGGACCACGGCGAGATGGAGTGGCGTGAGGCCGTCAGCGTCGCGGGCATCGGCCAGCGCGGGCGCAGCCATCAGCACGCGGTCGGCGCACGCGGCGCGCGACGCCTGCGACACGCCCGCGCCGCTCGACGCGCAGTAGTGCAGCGCGCAGCGCAGGCCGCGATCACGGACGCGCACTGACGATGGCTGGACATGCACAAATTCGGACCAAATTATGGTAAACTAGTTGCAACCCGGCGCTTCGCTTCGATAGCAACAACGGGATAATGTATATGACATTCAGGAATAATGTAACTTCCTACTGCGAAAAAAATGTGCACACTGGATCCGTCGATTAACCTGCGTATTGCCTAATATTAGTGTGTTTTCAATACAGAAACTACTCTAAATTATGTGTGTAGTAGATAAATAAATATATTAGGACAAATCACACAGATTGAGCTAGCCCCAAAGTAAGCTCGAGACTTGTGTTATGGGATACTAACTCAACGATGCTATATTTTATAACAAATACATATATAGATAAACATCCGAGACCCGGGCCAATCAGAAAAAGATAATTTTCCATCATGACCCGACCGGGGATCGAAACCGGGACTTCTCGGTTCAGTGGCAAGCACTTTACCACTGCGCCACCGAGGTCGTCAAAAACAACACAACAACGGAAAAAAGTTTCTAAAGCTTCCAGAATCTTATTGCGGATCCGTTGAATCTGCGGTCATACATAATAATCCTAATATTAATATCAGTCTAATGACATGACAAATTTGTAGACCAATTAGCATTTGGCATCTAGATTTTGCTCGACTTTTAGCCATCAAACTCATTCCTTGTTTTCCGAGAGTCACAGATTTTTTTGAGATGTTATAGTCATGTTCTCCCTATCAATCATTAGCCACCTATGTAGGTAGATACTAGAAAATTAATATTAGACTGAACCTTGAAAGAGTGGTGGAATAGATTTATTGTGAATGACTAATGACAGTGCGGCTATGGTCCGTGCGAGACGTATACCTCTGTGAATAATTAACATAACAAACAAGCACAGCGGTTGCTCGGCAAGCACGTGGCTGAGACTAGGGTCGCTAATCGCCGCCCCGACACGTGGAACTCCCTTTTGTAAGCCAGTCGATTCCATCTATTGATTGACGTCACCCCCGCACACCGCCACCATCGCTCAGTGCATTTCCTTGAAAGCTTTTCAATTCGACACTGCCTCGATTCTTGCTATATTATTGATGTTTTCGTCTATAAATGGTCCCTGCACTGTTAACATCGCTTTGTCTATTTAGGCTTTGAACATTCTTGTTCAAAATGAGGATAGTAGAGGCTCGTAGTACATAATTGGTGCGAAAATATTGACGGAAGCATTACAGCACAGTTCACCCTCTGGGTTGTTTACAAGACGTTGCCGTCGCAAACATCGCGTGCCGTTCTCACTACGCTTCTCATTTCATATTCTCCCAACGCCTTCGTAATCGCTATGTTCGTGATTTTTAAACATCATGCATTTTCGTTGAACTTTATAAAAGTTGAAAATGTTTTGTGGTAATGGGTTTTCATTCAATGACGTGGTTGATGATCGAAGAAATGCACTGAAATTACAATACTATCCATTATTCAATTTTATATTCTGTAATTTTGAAAAAACATATGTGAAGTATATAAATCCAACATTAAGAATATGTATCATAATATATATATATATATATATCCGGTATTGAATGTGGTGGTCAAAAAGATGAATTTCGTGAAGATGATGTCCATCGAGAGTGCCGGTGACGTTACACTCACATCCTTGTTGAGGGCATCAACGACAGCCTTGTAGTCGGCCTGCTGGCAGGCGTACATGAGCGGCGTGCAGCCCTGCGGCAGCGGCGCGCTTACATCCTCGCCCTTCGGAGCTCCCTCCACCTTCTCGCGCTTAATCTTCGAGCTCTTGTCGAGGAGATCGCCCTTGCCGCGGCCCTTGGGCTTCTTGAGGATGCTGGGGATGGGCTCGCCCCGGCCGCTGGCTGCGCGCTTGTCCATAACAGAGGAGAGTTAGACTGTGTGTGCCATCTGTGAGCGGAGTTGGCAGCGCCTCGCGACGGGCGGGCGGGCGCGTAGGGCGCGAGCCACGGACTGCCCGCCGCCTGGCCAGCGGGCAGCTGGGCGGCGCCCGCGACACGCAACAACGCCCGCCCCACCCGCGCCGCCCGCCTAAACCTAATCTATTAACTTATTATTCAAAAGCAGGTCACCGCTTTTACCGTTGCTCGGTAAAAACCCTTTCTTGGGTTCTGGTAATTGTTGTTTGTCATTGCTAAATAGATTTTCGTTTCCAATTTCAATTTATACTTATATAGGTAATATTCGCAATTAATAAACTTAGAATAAGGGTTACTAACTTTATAACAATTTTTATAATAATAATTTAATAGAGCGATATAGATGCCTGAACGAATTTAAATATTCCATTTATTAATTGTTGATGATTTAGAAGCTAATTCATGTTATTTTTAGTTTCATGTTTATAACCTATCTTTTTGCAGTCTAATTTACATTATCAGTAAATATTATATTCAATAACAAGCAAAAGTTTATTTAAATCTATTGTATCAAAAACTTGCCTGTAAAAGATTTCTTCCTATTGTAATTGCGAAATAATTTTAACAGGTCGCAATTTCGCTGACCTTCAGTCTGTCAATTTGTTTGGTATTATAAAGTTATACTAACTACCTTCGTGCGTGTTCTTCAAGTATTCGTAATCACAGCCAAAGAATGTCCGACGCAGGCCCAGGCGAAGGAATCATGAAATGTCAAGTTAGTCACTGCCATATTAGAACTTATTCATGAACATGACCTAGAAATTTTCAGGGCTAATCTAGAATTGTCCAAATCCAACATAACATAAATCATAACATAAATTAGGTAGGTACCTTTACCTACCTAATTTATGTTAAGTATTACTAGCTGCGCCCCAGGGCTTCGCTCTCGTGGAAATTTCGGGTCGGAAATTTACCCTATGTATTATTCCAAGTTATATTCTACCCGTGTACAACGGTTCAGTAGATTTTGCGTGAAAGAGTAACAAATATGCATATATATATATACACCTCACAAACTTTCATATTTACAATATTAGTAGGATAATCACGAATTATAAAAATTTGCAGTAAAATTTATGTACTTACAGATGTAGTATTTACGCAATTAATATATTATGTATGTCCTATATGTCCGTAATTTTCTGTATCTATATATTTGATGAATATTATACAGAAAATTACGGTAATAATTATTATAAATAACATAACAAGGAAAAATATACCTACTCGTTTTTTGCAGAGTTTTTGTCATTCCCCTTTATTCTAGTCGCGCTATATATGTATTTTGCTTTAGTTATTCTTCATAGGTATTTTGTAACTTTGTGACTGACGGCTGTGACGCAAGCCAGCCGGCTCCACACCACCCCGATCTTAATCGCACTAACATTATTTACACCATGGATGAATTTGCACATGAATTCATATTGCATAATTTTAAAGAAAAAATTTAAACGCATTTTTTACTCTCTTCGAATTTCTCTAACGTTTATGTCTTTAATTTGAATTATGTAAAATAAATCCTATTTAAGTAACATGTGCATGTGAGGTATATTCTGGGAGGGACACCATTACATAAGAGCGGTCGTTTGCTGATAAATTGGATTCTGTTGAATTGAAATGAATGCTTTATAAGACCTAAGAAACTGACGGGCTTGAAGTCTGGCTTATAAATAATACGGCTTGTTATCTATATACATGTATTTTCATTTTTTACTTTTAAAATGTCACTTGTCAATGACAATGATAGCGTAGTTATTTTGTTAGAGAAATTTAAGTCTAGGATTTTAAGGCCTGAAATATGTACAATCCTGGGTACACAAGTAGGTACGCATTTACATTATAGATATTGAAAAAAACAAAAAGTTATTTGAGATGATTCATGAATAAATCAATAGTTAGGTATAATTGATTAATGGTGAATCATCATTTAGATAAGCAAACGTAAATCCCAAAAGTCGTCATAACATAATTTATGCAATGTACACCCATATAAACCACACCCGGGCCGCCGAGAGCCGGTAAAACCCTTAACAAACAGGAAAATCTCAAATTCCGATGTGACATGTGACGCCGTGATCCCAATACTATGCACTCATTATCACAACGTTAAATTAGTGGACCTTGGCAGTATGGTATGGTGTTTTTGGTGCCTTTAGTTAGGTATACTTGATGTGAAATCATATTAACCGTATTTTAAGCGGTCCTTTTCCGAGAAGCCCAAAAGCTTTTACTAATCCACATTTTTAGCGGATCCTGGGCTCCGACACTCCATGCGGAAAAACCGTGGAAGCGAGTGAGACTGGAGTGGACTTTCATATAAAGTATTGAGGCTCTTTAATAACAGAACATTTTGGTAGAGTTTACCAAAAGAGCATAGCATTAAATACTTAGCAGTGCATGACCTATACCTCGAAAAAAGAAAATTACGCAATTGATTTAGGTACGGAACTTAATCTGAATTATTTATTAGTTTCGTAACGAGTACAACAATTGAGTGTTGTAACTCAATCTAATTTTGGATGTAGGCTACGCCAGCATCGCCACGCATAGCGTATCTAAGCACGCAATTGTACGCCATGCCACGCTCAGCTCAGCAACGCAAGTACCTCTCTCGTGCTTGCCCGTAGTTTCCCCAGATCTGCTCCAAGGCTGACCCACTGCCCTCGATTTACACCCCTAAAAAGGGTTGTAAATTTACAAATGTGTCTAAACGACCATTACTGATATTTGCGTCGACTATTTTACTTTAGATGTTTATTGAAATATATATCAAGTACCAACCAGGTAAAACAAAGTAGTTAGACATAGAGTGTTTAAACGCCTGCAATATTTATTTTCATATCCTATCAAAATATTGGGAACACGGGAGTTCAGCATACCTGCAAGTAACACATTAAACCGGAACAATATATTTATTAATCTAAACAGAAGTCTTCAAATTAACATAAGTCTACATAATTATGTAAATGTTACATGGATGCAATTTGTATGAAAAGTTATGGCGAATAAAAATTTCTTTAATTGAAAAATTATGCTAATGTGGTCTGACATATACCGATCTGAAATAATTAGCGTTTTTTGTTGTATTTCAGCTACGAAGTTTAGAAGCATAGATCTATGCTAAGCACAAAGTTTCAAAAATTTTACAAAAAAATCAAAAACTCTGTGAGGCTCGTAGCAAACTTCTTTGCTACGATGAATGCGTAGCTGAAATACTACGAAAAGCACTACGTGATAACTTTCTTTCGCTAAGTACAAACTTATTATAATGACTTTTAATGTTCCCTAGTAAAAAATGAAAAGGGGTTTTTAAACATTACAGCATCTTAAGCAATAAAATTAACATTCACATCGGTCTCACTTAAGTTTGGGCTTTAATATTTTCTAGAAATTGTACGTAGTTAAGCAAGTGATATATTAAAAATTGCAGAATTTTTTCGCATTTACATTTTAACGATGCCGAAGATTATTTTACACGTTTGCTAATTAAGGAAAGCAGGTCAAGCACTGACCCACTTGCGATAGGTAACACTAGCTAGTGTGTGCACGCCTGTCGAGATTCGACGCGTTACGAGAATCAAGGGAACCTCCCCTAGTACTTGTAATTTATGGTCTAGTGTAGCGATCACAATGTCGACGTCAATGTACAGTCACAGTAAATACGAGTATAACTAATGTATGTCAAACTACCAGTATTATTTTTACTAGTTCTCTACTGCATTGTAACTATTAAGTATGTTATATTGGCGGAATAGGTAAGATAACATAAATAAATAAATATCACATTTCGTCACTTACGATCATCGATAATTCCAATAGCAGTAAAAATATATTATATATATTTATCAGGAAAAAAAATATATACGATAGAATTTGGGATTTAAACGCATTGCCAATTTGCCAAGCACTTTTTTAAGCTTAGTCTCGTTTCTGCCTATCACCGCGGGAAACAAGTGTGGTAAATAAAACCTACTAAATAATATTATTATTGCGAAAGTATAAGTATTAAAATATACAAAAGATGTCATTTGGATAACGGGTAGAATATAATAACTTAAATAATAATACATATATAATGTGTTTTTTATCCAAGAGTACCGGTAGCGAAGCCTCGGGGTGCTGCTAGGAGTGTACATATGTCTACCAACCCAATATTTACAGCCCAAATAGCCTAGTCCTTCCTAATTAAAATAAAACATACATAGGTATATTGAGGGAGATTTCGGTCAGTAGAGGTATAAAAATCGGCGAAGGCCGCTCGTTAACCAGCTGCCCTGCGGCCGAACTGGGTCAGCCATCAATCTGATAGGCAAGCTCGCGCGCAGCCATTTTATGGAAATTACCTGAACACTGATTCTTGTCGCTGATGAACAGATTGCTTGTTTAACTAAGCTTTTAACGGCCAGTTTAACGACCAAGCCATTATCACACTGATGTGACAATTGATCGGTTATGCCAAATTCATAGTAAAATATTTATGCCCTGCACGATTGCATTTTCATTTTTTTTAATCTTCGGAGTTAAGAAATTCAATAAGTTTTATGTACACCTGTAATGAGAGCATACCTTGGTAGGACATAATTATTTATTAATTATAATGGTTGTGAGTTTTTACGAAGTCTATTGGATGCTTTTGTTGTACATTTTGACAAAACTTGTAGCGGATTTTATCATCCATTAAAATTTCAAATTTAGTTGTCGGTTACATTTGTCATAATCACCCGAAAGGTGAGAACCAGGCGATGGTGACTCTACCGTCGACTTCTGAAGGGCTTTTTCAAGCGCAAGCTTCTCACGAAAACCATTTAGTTTTCTTGCTACTAAATTAAGAAATTCACTAAATGTATACGAGTAAATTTCTTAATTTGCTATTGACCCACTGCCGGCCCAAAGCCTCCCCTAATTTATTTTACGCATTATTGCTGCTAACGGCAAGTAAAATTTACTATAAAGCATAATAGGCATATTATTAAATAGATCACTTACCAAACCGAAGTCGCATTATTGGTTATCATGCACTTTAAACATTTAAATTTTATCAATTGCGCCGCCAATCAGCTTAACACCACGCGTGTCCTGCCTCGTCAGCTCACGGCGACACATTGATTACTCGGCACTTTATTCTAATGAACTAATGCTGATCACAATCTAGAATATCGATATTTCCAAGCGTGGACAGTCACCTCAGTGGTCGATGAAATAAATGGTAAATAAACGATAATGACACGTTAAAGTCGAGGTGTGCAGACGATGTCATCGCTATGGTTACTACAGGACGCTACCCGTTGCTAAACAACCCCGAAGGTGGAAAATAAGGGTGGATTCCCTCCTGTGCCACACTGTGCAAGGTTATACAACTTCTAACAAACAGTCAGAAGTTCAATTAACGATATTAATATTGATTTGAAAGGCGTAGAACACACGGACTACAAAAATATGTCCTTGCTATAGGTATTTCGGCAATAAAGCTGAATATATATTTCATGTCCTTGAATTTGTTCATGTGACGCAATTTATTTATTACAATAAAACGATAATGATTGTATCGCTTATATAGGGGAAGTATCTTCGGCTGAGGGCATAGGTCAAATGTCTGACAATGGACGCGCATTACATATACTATTCTATTTAGTCAGAGGCAAAGAAAAGGTCTAGTAAAGGATAAAACCTTCGGGACTAATAAAGGCATGTATGTCTAGACATACTAGTCTAGCATTATGTATGAATGCGAAACGTGGACACTCACCAAAAAGGATACCGACAGATTAGCCGCTTTTGAAATGTGGTGCTGGAGAAGGATGGAAAAAATAAGCTGGAGAAAAAGCAATAAAGAAGTGCTGGAAATAGTAAACGAATAAATTACAAGAAAGAAAACTTTTTTATAAACAGCTTTTATTTCAATGCTCCAAAAATGCTCGAAAATTTAATTTTCCTTTAATATTTTAACTATGAACTTATAACCTCATTATACACAATTTAATTTATATGACCATAAAAGCTTGTCGCGAGGTTTACTTGGGTAAATGAAGTAGTACCTATTTAATCGAGTAAAATACATACAGGTACATACACAAACTTGGCGACAAGCTTTAATAATCTTATAAATTGTGTATAATGAGGTTATAAGTGAAATAAAAGCTTGATACGACACGACACTTTATTTAAAACTATTTTAGAAGGAAAGGTGAAAGGAAGAAGAGGTCCAGGGAGACCGAGGAAGAGTTATGCAAGCAACTGAAAGAAGGCAGGCGTTGTGTCGTATCGAGACCTTAAAAGCAAAGCCGAGGTTAGAGAGGCGTGGCGTATACTCCACCGACAAGAGTATAGCACTTAAATAAGAAGATGTCTAGTCTATATCTATACCAAATTTCGTGAGAATCAATCGATTGTTTTTGAGTTTGTTCATTATAAACATACACTTATCTTTCATTTGAATAATATAATAGGAGGTACCTATAAATATAGTTCAGGTTAATACACAAGAGAGTTAGATTAGTATAAATATTTTTTATAAACACAGGCACTCCCATAAAATTATTTTAGCTTTAAGGTAGTGTCTTAGATCCTGATAAAGAAACATTGTAGCTTTAAAAAAAGTTAATATCCAATACAAATATCCAGTTTCAAAATACGTACAAAATAAAGTTGTCAACATTTAGTTACCGTGTGGCTCGATTTAGGATATTTAATAACGAAGCCTAAATATCGGACTGTTTAATGACTTTGATGGTATCAGTTAAGAAGCTCTATAAATAATGGTATATTTCGGTATAAAAAAGTTCTACTTAAAATACATAATTTTACGTGTGACGTGTGACAATATTACATAATATATAGATATATCATAATGATAGAATTTGTTTTTTCCTCTTTTATGTACTTATGTATCGATAAATATATTAGATATTTAATTAAGTACATAATTGAAGTAGGTACGAAAGAAAATGATCTAAAATAATTTACTTCATCTAGATACAGAGAAGTCTGTCAATTTCATTAATTTTAGTTACATGATGGACTACACCTATTAATCTTATCTATACTCTCAACTTTACCTTCGGCAGATTATATTGCGAATAAATAGAAAAGACATGAATTAAATATTACATTTTTATTACGAATTCGCCATGCACTGGGCATTGACGTTTCTTTTGCAGCCCCTCGGACATGAAGCCACCGGGGATACCGGCACCACGCTGGCAAACCTCAACTCTACGTTCAGTCTCACGCAGCTGACCACCAGGGTGGTCGCGTTGACCCCCAGCGCTGCCGGGATGGGGAACAGGTCCTCACAGGCCTTGGTGGAGCCGAGCCGCTGGCAATGCTGGTTCCATTCCACGAAGCCATCAACCACGCAAGGGTTTTGAACGCACACTGGTATGACGGAGTTCTGAGGTAGTATAAGGTATTCCTTCTCTTTACAAGGCCCCTTCTGGAAGGCGGGCCAGCACTTGTCTGTTGCTGGGTGGTAGATGAACGCTGGAACATAATAACAGTTGTTAGTTCTATATGATCAACACAATCTGTGTTAGGCCAGTGCCTAGTAAAAACGCCAACAAAAAGTATAAACAAAAGTCATACAGTAGCTACTTAGATAGTCTGAAAAATGACTGAGGAAATGAGTTAACATAATAAGTTTTTGTTGAGTTTCCAATTCAAAATCGTTGTTTAATTTAACTGATAATTTTGTTAAAGTTAATTAGTGACTAGGTATTACCTGGTCTGCAGTCGCATATCCAATCGTCTTTTTGGTCACCAGGATAGTATAACTCCGTATCTGGACAAACTGTAGGTAAAAATACAGGCTGTCTGTTCTGAAACACAAAAAGTATTGACTTCAGTAAGTTATTATGACAGAACCATTATGATAATAGCATAGGTGTATACCTAGGTAAAGTTCATATCAAATCAATACACATATTCTCATCTTGCCAATATGTTTTTTTTTTCTCTTGATAAGGTTCATTCATCTGTACTGCTTTTTTTCTGTTTATTTATGTACTTATGGCTCATTATCGTACATTGCAGCGTTTCGATTTTGTGCAATCAAAATGTCTAAATAATAGCGTAATACCTGTCTAACACAATCCTTTACTTATAATTTTATAAAAATTGTGTTTGTTGCGGTGCATACTTAAGTGTACCTACAGTCGACACAAAATCGTGCAAACTTAATTAATTGCAAACTCGCGGGAAAATCGATTGATCTGGCTGTGGAGCGTAGACACAGCGTAGATAAACGCTCGCTATAATATATGTTATAATATATCAGATAAATAAAAAATTATATTACACGGAAATCTCAGTACCCGCGAGTTCTGTAAAATTAACGATGTTCGATTTTTTTGTAAGTAAGACCTTTTCACTTCTTGCCTGTGCTTCTTGCTAAATTTCATGATTTCAGGTCATCTGAAAGTAACCCTATACTCGTTTATAAAATCGCAATAAATAAATAATAGAAAAAATATATAATAATAGAATAAATGGTTTTATCCTCTACTCGTGCCTGAGAAAATGTATCTTGACAGACATACATACGAAGTGATCCTTTATGGGTTCTGTTTTCACCTTATTTTGTGGTATAGAACCCAAAAAATGATATATTTAGTTAGATGTAATTAATGAATCAGACCATCTGACCTGTGAAAGGTCATGGTTAATAACGTAGAGATAACTTTTATTAAAACAAGCAACAGAGTCCCACGCTGATCGGATCAAAGAAAAGTCAATGTGCCAGTTTCCTCTTAAGTATATACCAATAGTCAAAGTTGAATATGGGAATGGTTCCAAATGAGCGATGGTCTGGAATACTTAATACATTACAATTCAAAGACCGTCTTTTGAAGTACTTACCTACCTACTATACCTCACTAACATCGACGACATACACGTAGCTACTCTCAAAATTGGTCTTCAATTTTGGGTCGTTAGGGACATTAGTGTGTAATACTATGTGTACTTCACAGTAGTTATATCATTTAAGTTATTATATAATCCATACTATAACTATTGTTATAAATGTCTCTAAAAATGCAAACCGGTTGACTATTTGGTTCTACTTGGTATAGTTTGTTGTTGTTGTACAAGTCGAATCTGAAGATGTCTTTAATCGACTTCGATAAAATCTGACAACACACTTGAAAAAAAGGTCATTTCGTTTAATGAAAATTCTAATCGATTATTTACCTCTTTGTTTTTCAAGTTTTCGTCTTCCTCAGTCTCTGGAAATCCGAATAATTCCGTTTTGTTCTTAGCCTGCGAAGTAACGATAAAAACACTCAACAACAAAATCCTTTTCATAATGAACATTTTGACACACTAATTATGTTCGTTCACGTATATCTAACGTGACCCTTATTAGATAGTGGGATGGTAAATTGATGACTAGATCCACAACATTATCGAGTTGGAGACGAGTGGTGACGCGCGAGTAAACGCACGGCTTGAAACAGACTAGAGATGCTGAGCGTGTGATCGAATCAAGTTGGGTTGTGTGTAAATAATGACCGAACGACGTCATTCGACAAATCAAAACAAGTTTTTGATAAAAAAAGATAAATGCGAGTTATTATCGCTCTAGGGTTCCGAACAAGCTTCGCAGTGGGAACGGGAAGATACTTATGTAGTATTGTAATCTGTGCTTATATTTACTCAAGTCATTACCTAGTCAGCCAATACTTAGTCATGACTAATTTTCAATTATGTTTTTTATTAGCTGTGAACTTTCGATTGGAGTACTATGTATTAAAGTATTTAAGTATTTACAATCGAAATAGACACAAAACAACGCAACCA
The DNA here is from genome assembly GCF_027563975.2 of Plodia interpunctella. NCBI lineage: Eukaryota > Metazoa > Arthropoda > Insecta > Lepidoptera > Pyralidae > Plodia > Plodia interpunctella. Next base: position 4,164,425 of record NC_071310.1, read on the forward strand.
AAGGTTTACGGCTACGGGCTTATGAATTTGACTTGTTTATTTCCTAAAAAATATAATTTATGAAACGAAACTAATGTACCTACCTAAGTACGTATAATAAAAATTGAGTTAATAGATACTTACCTATCTAGTAAGTAGATCATATAAAGAAAGCAATTATGTTTTCAGTTCCTGAAAATAAGGAGTCTTGATAACCCATGCGGTGAATTTCATGCGATCAATTCAATCATGCATAAGGGAGACACCTCCCTACCTACACGACTATTATTTCAGTTATACCTGTGTGAAAACTAAATATCTACCAACCGATACTATGTGACCTTGATTGTAGTTAAAAACGTATCTGCCACTGCGGTAACCACAACATCAAGGGTAACCACAATATTATCCACAGAACTAGAGTTATACCCCGTCTGTTTAGGTACCTATTGATTGATGATCATGTATTTTTATTGAAATATTTACTTTTAATATCAAAATAATTACACATTGCATAATACTATTTTGTAAATTCGCACGCTAGCGTACAGGTGGACTCTATCTACCCAAAAGGAGTAGTGCGATAGAGTATAAAGTCTGGAATTAGAAGAAAGATTTTTTACAAAAATTACATTTTGGACGATTTGAAACCTCTAAAAACAAATATTTGGCGATGTCGATTGAAACGAGAATTCCATTAGTTTTTAAAAGTAAAGGGGTATTTGAACGCATGTATATATATTTTCGAAAATATCTCACAATCATCCTTCCGCCCATCACTTGGGTGGTCAAGAATATATTTTTGGTATATAGGTAAGCAGTGTGGAAATACAATCACTATATGTAATATTTAAATGTGGATCTCTGGCTGTCTGTTACGGTTTCACGGCTAAACCACTGGACCGATTTTGATGAAATTTAATAACAGAATACTTAGTTAGTCAACGACCCGCGAGGTCTAATGGTTCCGCGGGCGGATTTGCAGGCAACGGCTAATTAATGTATTCACATCAAGTGTGTTTTTGTAACACTGGTGTCAGATTTTATTCAAGTCATCTAAAGGAATCTGATATGACTTTTACGACTACCTACCGCCAACTATTAGCATACATACTAGTGAACCAAACTGTCCACAAACTAAATAAAATTGGTAATATTTCGAAATATGATAATTAGAACACTGAAACAGATATAAGTACTATTGAATGTAATCTTACATATGTGTAATTAAATAAAAATCACGTTATATTGAGATAAATTAAAAATAAATGAAGTACTTATTATGAATAGCAAAATTAAATTTTCCGCCTAGCTATCAGTGTGTGACGTCGATTATCGTTCTGAAATCGAAATATACTCACTTATATACTTATAAAGTAACCTTTGGGCAAATGTAAGCTAGAAGTAACCTGACCGGGTTAAAAGTAACCAATAAGGTTACAAGAGTAACTTTCTGGCAACGTTCGTGGAGTAATGTGAACTTACATAGTATTAAATACATTGCTCTGAATCGATTATGCTTTAATGACTTATCGATTACTTGATATGATTTCTGAACAGAAAGACAGAATGCGGAACGCGGTTCATGCCTTGGTTCGCGCACGTTCCTTCGAAAAAAAAAACTTACTGTTTACGTCAACTTGAAATTATTTTTGTGTAAATGAAGTGTCAAAATGGGAGTGAAAACCGAAGAAAACAATCTGAAATTAATATTTTTTTCACTCTGATAGTGGAAAAGATCTCAGTTATGACATTATAACTTTAATACCGAAATGTTTACCAAAAAATCCCATCAAGATGTTAAAAAATCTACAGTTAAAATTCAGGATTCGAAGAAGGATTCAGCAACTCGGCTAAAGCACTTAAAAATCGTATTAGGTGAGTAATTCGTGTGAATACTCGATTATATATGTTTAAAAACGATGTCATTTAATTCTAAGCTTTGATTTTCTACGCCTAACTTCACCTAACGCTACTTTTAGCAAGACATGCTAATGGCTTGAGAATAACTGTATCTGATGTACTCTACCATCTATGAGATACCTGTGGTATTTAGCTTTATCATTACGTCCTTCCCTGTATTTTACTTAGTGCTAGAGTTTGATTGTATTAACAATATAAGTCATTTGTATAATCTAAATTATTTCTCATCATGAATAAAGCATTTTTTTTTCTAAACTACATCTCCAAACCAAGTATTTAATTATATAAGTAATGTAATTTTATTTTTTATTCAGAAAACCAACAGTGTTACAATTCTATAGATACTTATGTTATATATAACTAAAAGTAAAGCCAATAATAGGTTCCATGTACATATCAAAGTACAGTAAAATAAAATACAATAAAGTATACCTAAATAATCTCAAAGGAGAAAAGTGAGTAAATGAGCCAAGACCAACACATATACATTTTTAAACTTACAACAAGATATAAAGATACAAAGAAAGAATATATTTTTTAAAGAAAAACAAACAAAGAGACATTTTTTCTGGGTGTGTTAGTAATTAAATAAATATGAACACATGAAATAAGTAATATATATTAATAACTTAAGTCTGTTGTAATGGTTTATTTTTGTAATGTGGTTTACAAAAATCTTTAAGAGTCTAATCTCCAATTCCTGTAAAATGTTAACAAAATATGAAACAAAGGAAGAAAAGGAAGGTATACATAAATGGAAATGTGCACAGGTATAATGTACAAACCTTGGAAATGGCCTGCCAACCACTTCTGCACAAGCCAGTGCTAGTAGCACTTTCGAGCTATCACTGCTGAGGAGAATGTCAAAGGAATCCTCACTAAAATATCAAACAAATTAAACATGCTATGGTGTCTTTAATAACAATCTGTTGTTAAAATTGCCAGATAAAATAAATTTATATATATATATTTATATTTATATAATAAATAATGGAATGGAATTAGTAAAATATTAGTTTTTTTCAGAACATTATGATGCTGATGAAGCAAAAGCATATTTTGAGGCAAACTTCAGTCATGTCTACTTCATATTGTATGATAACTTCATACAGGCGGAAAATAATCTGCGTCAGAGAGGTAAGTGTATAGCTAATCTTGTAAATCCAAATAATAAAACAAGATTTGTATTGCCTAACATTAGTTTATTTTCAGTATCTGAGTCAGTTTACTTAATTTAAATATAAAAAGATAGAATAGAAATAAAAATTATACCTAATCTAGTTATCTACCATAGTACAAACCTTTTGGTATTTTGTTTCACATTGGCTGTTTTTAATGTTATTTATAATTGTTTTCTTTTTGTTTTTGCGTCCAGAACTACCATTCCACCTTGGTGAGTTGTAGTTTGAACCTTGCATTCAGATTCCATCGGGGAGCTTTGTATCAAACCCAGATAATCTTATCACACCTCTAGCTTGTCTATTAGTATAGGAGTGTTATCATGAGTGGGATCACTGATTGTAATAGAATTACGCAGTTACTACACCTTGATCATATTGCATTTTGCCATTTTATTATTTAAAATTTGCATTTTATTTTTCAAAATTATATAATTTTATTTTGAGCAGTTATGAATGATTATCACTAGAAATATAATTTTCATCTGCTAGTATATTGGGTTTCAAAATAAAGCTGAACCTATTACAATCAGTCTGTCTGTCACAGGTTTAGCAAAATTACAGTTTCCTAATACATTAGTATTAGTATTTTTGTAATTCCGTATCTATATAATTTTGTATATTAATTAGTGGACATAACTAAAAACATTGGGTATTATTTGACTTAAAATGTTGTATGAGTGTCAGAAAAACATTTTTAAAACTAGGGCCTCATATCCAAAAAAAGTTCTTGATCTAGTGACCATGGGTGGACATAATTAAAATTAGTTAGGCGAAAAGGAAGAATCGAAAATATCATGATAGTATAAAACAATGTGTGACATCATTATGAGTACTTATGTTGTGCTTGAAAAAACAAGTTTACTGCACAGCATTACTTTTTTGTATGTTATAAAAATATATTATTAATCTGGTAATAAGAGAGAATACATAAACAGTATGTTTTTGTTTGTATTAGATATAGATTCACCATTAAGAATAATGTACCATTGTAAATTGCTTATAATAGGAATATTCACAAGTATTGACTTGTGAATGATCATTGGTTCATGTTTAAAAATTTCTGATGTTTCACACAATACCACCCACCAAAGCATGAATTAATATACATTCTTGAAGTATCATATGATTTTCGAATTGGTATTTCGATTTATTAACATTATTTTTGTATATCTCGGTTAGCTAACAAATCAAAAATTATTTAAAACTTGTTTCTGCCAAAATTAGACCATTTCCATGTTTTGTCATGCCCTATTAACATCACTATTAACGGAATGCTACATAACAATGGGCTGACTCACACAGAAGACATTACATAATGCTGATAACAAGAATGTGACCACCTCTAATAGTTTCATAATGGCTGCACTAAACAAATTTGTTTTAGCTTTGTCTTGAACCCACCTATTACCTACATTTTGAATGCTTATTTTCTTCATATTTCAGTGCACAAGGCGGGGAGGGAAGAATTAGAAGGAGCCTTGTGTCTTTTAGAAAAAGTATTATGCCTCCTCCCCGAGTTGATTGGGAAAAGATGGCAGCTACACTCTTTGACAAGAGTATTTTCAAAACTCCTCCATAGCTGGAATTCACAAAAACTTCGAGCAGAAGCTATAAGGTACTTTTAATATTTTCTACAACATAATAATTTTAAAGCATTATAAGAAAGAACAGATTTTAATTCAAATTAATAAAATTCCACAGATACTTCCTTCTCTGGTACCAAGCACTAGGTGACAATGCGCCACTCGAAGTTCATAAAATGTTTGCGTCACTGGTGCCTGGCCTTCCGGAGCCCAACATCATGCCATCTGGCTCCCCCCTCAAGGCGATGCATGATGCTTCGGGAAACATCTCACATGAGTCCAACGAGTTCAGCATGGAGGACATCCTACAGCACCCAAATTTTACCGCCACCACAGATAATGCAAAGAAAGTAGTCGTAGAACAGACACCTTCGGGCATAATTGGGAAAATAGCTAATGTTTCAGCTTCTATATTCCATGATACAAACGCATTAAATCCCGTCCAATCTGTCGAAATTCAACCCTTATTGCCGGCTAGCGCCAACGAGAGGCCAGTGGAAAATGAGACCAAATATTTTTTTGAAATATTACTGGATGGTATGGCGACATCGGTCACGAAAATACACTGGAAAGATCGCTCGCACGCGAAAGCTATGAGATGTTTCGCATTCCTCCTAGAAAAGTTCAAATTGTATTATTTGCCTGTAATATGTCCGCAGTTTAACCATAAAAATTCGTTATACAAGCCTAATTTAGGTAAGCTATTATCTACATAAAATTGATACAAATCATAAATCAAATTCATTGTAACATTCTCATAAATAAATGTTACTTCCAGAACTACCTGTACAGCACAACGTTCTAGAAGACGACTTTGTTTTGTGCCGCGTGACATTGATTAAATGGGTGGCGAACTTCGCGCACTTCATGAAAAAACAGGGCAGTGACGGGGGTCAGCCCTCCTCCATGACGAGCACGGGCTCGCACCTCCCGCACTCTAGCACTCCCACCCCGGCCACCTCCCTGCACCACGAGGAGGAGACCTCCTTCACTGTCGGCCACCCCTCCGACTCCAGCAGAGCTTCGTCACATGATTCCGCCTCTAACACTCCGCATCCAAGTTTGGAATCAGGTAATAAGCCTATGCAATTAAAAATACATACTCTTTCTTTATTTACCTCATATTTTTTCACATTTTAATAAAAAAATTGCAACATTTGATTATGATCTTTTTAATTTTCACGCAGGCTCAGGAGTATACGAAGAGATAAGTTCAGAACAAGTCGTCCGAGACGTGCTATGCTGCTCTTCTCGAGAGCACGTGGACTTCACTATAGAGGTGCTGCGGCAGGCGTTCCTGCTGCCGTTCTCTCACGCCGCGGCCACCAGGCGCGTCATCGCGCTCTACAAGGACTGGATCCAGATGAATGTGAGACACTGTTCACACTATTACACTTTGTGTGACGATGGACCAGAGGTAGATCTTGGCACAAATGTCCGATCAGAAGTCTTCATGCTTTACAATATGTATAATGTATATATAATACATCAGTAGAATGTGCTAATTACAGTTATTGCGACAAACTGATACGGAGCTTAATATTTAAGATACTTTGTTACAAGAACGCATATAAGTATCAAGTTGAAATTTATGTCCGATACTTGGGTCTACGAATCAAAAAATCAAATTGGTGCAATCAAAAATTACGGCTAATGTTGTTTATGTTTAGTATAGAATAATATTGTTGTTTATTTCCTACAGCTAATTATATTGTATACAGTGCGGATAAATAAGGAAAAATCTTTGTGAACCACAATAGTACTGAATTTTAGTTTAATAGGTGGACACATAACAACACTGATAAGATAATAGCGGAGCTGCTACGCCATGACCTAAAACCGGGCTTCATGGCGAAAAAATCTTAAAGATTCGGCTGGTATGTAGCAACCGGCCGCCTGCCTGACGTCACCCGTCCTTAGGAATGCTATTGATATCTATCAGCTGCCTCGTCGAACGCACACGGCGTCACGGATCAATGAGGAGGTCACAGGTGTAAACTGTAGTTGGACGTTTGCGACAGGTGGCAGAGATCCCCCCATTCCTGATGGAGAACACGTACGAGCAGCAGCTGGTGGCGGCGGGCGAGCCGCTGGCGCCGCCGCGGCGCCTGCGCAACGACTCCTACCTCGGCGCGCTCGGCAGAGACAACGTCATGGTGCGCGCCGGACTGCAGGTACTCTATGGTTGATGTCTATTACATTCAAATATAAAGTTAAAGACAACGATTTACGCAAAGCCAAATCGGATAGACATGTCATCAACGATCTCTGTAGCCTAATAATGGTCATCATGCTGCTGTCTGCATGACTGCTACACTAGAGGTTCTGGGTTCGATCCTCGGTCAGGTCAAAATGAAAAATGATCTTTTCTGATATATCTAAATATAGGTTATAGAGATTAGACCAGTTTCTCTGATCGATTTTAAGCAGTGGTACAATTTTTTGAGAACTTTTAAATCTACACTTGCATCCATCCATTTTGCATCAGGGAAGCGGAGAAAATAATGGCATAGACAGCAGATAGTATAAGTACGGGTACATTATGAAGTGATCCAAAACCACATCAGCCCCAAGTAAGTCACTGCTTCTACCAATTTCTACCTGTTTGTGTGTCGACTATGGAATTAAAAATTAAAAATTTCGAAATCTGCATATTCTACTTTCTACAAAACATCAGTATAAATATTTACAACAGGTTGTTTGAGAAGCATGCGGCTGTTTGCGTAGGTGGTCTAGCAAACAATCCATAAACGTATGTAAATATACTATTATTCGTTGAACTGCGTTGTAGAAATAAAATTATCATTATTAGTAATTTAAAATGGCTATAGTTATGATAATTTACACAGGACATCATCATGAGAATATTTTTGCAATGTTTTATTGAATGTGAGTATTTTGCTCTTATGGCATACCTTATTAGGGTAACTTGGTATTGTCTAAGCGTTATATATAGCCTGAAGCGCAATTTTGAATATTACGATATTGACTTCCTTGTACGAGTCAAGTAAACCTTTTAGTGATTTTACAGCCTAGGACTACACTTCGGAAATGCTATTGTTGCCTATCAGTTGTCAAGACTTTTTCACTAAACCGCTTCATATGACAGTTACTAGAGGATATGGAGTCCCTAGTCCTAGCCTAAGGTGGGAACCACACGGTTGAATTAGAATATTTCCATGGTTCTTAAATAGTATTTCGTCACAAAGATTAATGACAAACAGAATCATTGTAAAATAAAACAAGTGCGGCACTCGTGCACAATAATACCATATTTGAGAATCAATGCATTATGTTGCAATTTATATTTGTTACATGTAAGCTACAACGCGCACCTCGAAAGTTAAGACCTATGGAAGGATTGTCTATGGTTTGCCTGCGCAATAGCAAAATAACTTTTAAATCGCCTACTGCTGGGTACCGTAAACACGCCAGGGCCCACCATTCATGGCGCATACAGTAATGTGAAGAAAATTAATGAGAGCACTGTGTCCTCTTGGCTAGCAATACTTATACTTAACAACCGATCTTGACCATTATATTTAGTATAGCAAAAATTGTTCTTTTTATTGACATACTATACATCTAATTTGTCTCTGTTTTTTTCGACAGAATGTGCTCCAAATATTCATGACGCAAGCTGCGAACGTGTTCCTAGCGTCGCCGTCACCGGTGGCGCCACCTGGCGCGCTCAGCCAGCAACAACTGCTGGACGAACAGACCGACACCTGCAAGAGAGTACTCAACATATACAGATACATGGTCATGCATGTGGCCATGGACGCTAATTCTTGGTGAGTTCTTATCTAAAGCTGTTTTATGATTTAATTCAAATTTACGATGATTATATTCAAGTTTATTTTTATACACTAGTATCACAGCCCACCGACCTTCTTGATTCCTACAGTTGAATTTCCAACACCATCACGCAATAATCAAACGCACGAAATCAAGTAATTAAATTATATACTTGCAGGGAACAACTGCTGTTGGTACTCCTTCAAATCACGTCGCTCGTCCTGACAAAGGTGCTGCCCAAACGAAAACAAGAATCATTAGGTAAATTCGCCCTTTTTACATTTTTGTCTATATTTAATTACATTTCTACTAATAATGTAAATTCTGCCACGCTATCGTGTATATAGACCCGAGGTCAAACATATCGACGGGCAACGTTCTGTGAAAGCCACAGACAAATAATATATATGTAAAGTATAATTTTAATTTTCAGGCGGGTTTCTAGCGCCAGCGTTATTCCAAACTCTTATAGTGACGTGGATCAAAGCTAACCTGAACGTGGCGGTGAAGCCGGAGCTGTGGCAGAACTTCATGGAGTTGCTGTCGCGGCTCACTCACTGGGAGGAGCTCATCAAGGAGTGGGCGGTCAGTGTGTGTTATATCATCTCTAGCTGATAGCTAGTGGCTGAATTACAACTAATCTGAACGTAGCGGTGAAAGATATGAACATGAAGTGTTGATGCTTGCATGAGCTTCTTGACTTTGCCCAAATATCTTCTCATCAAACCCAATATCTTATCATCAAACCCAATATCTTGTCACCGTTCAATCCCGAACTTTTCCTCATTGCAACATTTATTTGGTGTCATTTGACTGCAAATCCCATAAAACTTTCACGTAAATTCTGGAGTCAACAACCGGGACGTCTGGCAACACTGATTTTTTGATTATTTATTTGCTTTAGATAGGGTACAATTTAATATACATGGCTGGTACATTGCATACTCTTGTGACGTCACATGCCGGCCGTTACAGAAAACAATGGAGACCCTGACGCGGGTGCTGGCGCGTCACGTGTACTCGCTGGAGCTGTCGGAGGGCGGGGGCGGCGGTGGGGGCGGGGAGCGGGGGCGGGGACGCCGTGCCACTCCCGCGCCCGCGCCCGCGCCGCCGCGCGCCCCCGTGCCTCATCCGCCGCCCCACGCTGACGCTAACACGCCTGGTAACTCCCATTTTCTTAGTGTTGAAACTCATTTTATTTAATGTTATTCATAAAAAGTCAAAACATATTTTCAGCTAAAATATGTTTTGTCGCTATCGCACTTATAATTTGCCATATTTATCATAAAAAATTACATGTACTTAACTGTATGTATTTTCCAATGCTCAGGTAAATCGCCGAAAGTAGGTCACGAGTCGCACCCGCGCAAGGAGGCGAACTCCAGAAGACAATTGCCGCGCTGCCGCAGCGACCCACACATCGCTAAACATGCGCACGCGCCATCTAGTACCGGTAACTATAATATTTTCGCCTCCGGGAACGTTTTTATGTGCATAAAATCTCGAGCAAATGCTAGATCGATTATAAATGCTCCTCAGAACTTCCAGGTTCCTGTCAGGATAGGATTTTTTTTTCATATTGATGAATAATGTACCTATTTTATAATATATATTATCTAGAACCTGAACTAGTACCCCATAATACAAGGAAAATTTCATTGGGACTTGTTCGATCTGTGAATTTGTATTTCTTTAAATAAGTATTTTGTCCAAATGAATTATGTTTTGTTGTTATAGAAGAGACCAAAGAAGCACAAATTAGTAGCAAGACAAGGAGATGGTACTCACTGGACTCATTGAGACAAACGTCGAGTCATGACGAACGGGACTCTGCGAGCGGTAAGTTCAAATGAAATTATTAAAATATTTGCAACTTGATTTAGACAGAAATGTGTGAACTCCAAAACATTAAATTTCACTTCGGTCGCTGGAATTAACACTGTCTCATATTATTATTATATGTATCTTATGTACTTCACTTTATTGTAAATGTATCTACCATATTGTTGATAAAACTCGCTCGTATTACAAAATGGTACTCGTCGGTAAAGTGACTCATATATAACCTCATATATACACGTAGTCACCCCTCTCGCTTTCGTTTTATAGTCCACTTGTGTGTTGGCTATAAAACAAAAGCGAGCTTTATAAATGATTAGCTTTTGCCCGCGGCTTCGCCCGCGGCTTCGCCCGCATAAATTTCCCACGTGAAGTACTATTTTTCGAGATAAAAGTATCCTATGTCCTTCTCCATACTTCAAACAATATGTATGCAAAATTTCAAGAAGATTGGTCCACTAGATAGAGCGGGAACGGTAACAGATAAACAAATAAACTTACTTTCGCATCTATAATATTAGTTAGGATAATGTTCGATTAGTGGATTCTTATTCCAATGTGACAAGTTTAATAAAAATTAATGCTTTTGTATACATATCATTGCACGTGACTATACTGTGCCGTATTCACTCTCAGGATCCCGCTCACCGTCGCCGGCGCCTTCTAGCGGCGTTGAGAGCAGCTCGATTAAAGATTCCCCGCTGCAGATTGATCTGGCTTCTGATGGCGGCAACGTCGGTAAGCACCATGTGGTTTTACCTCGTCGTAAGTAATGCATGATAAAACTTCTGACTGGCAGAGAAGTCCATTTATTGTTAACTTTTATGTTGTACAATAAAGTTTAAATAAATAAAAATAAAATAAAACAGGCTTGTACCCAGCCTACTGCTGGATATAGGCCTCCTTTATTTTTCACGGATATGCAGTATGATAATTACGACTGCACCTGTAATGTAACAAAACAACTGTTGTCGTATACCAGAGTGGTCAGAACAAGAGTCGCTGGGGTCGGGTCGCGGTGTGGGCGGTGTGGGCGGTGTGGGCGGTGTGGGGTGTGCGGGAGGCGCGGGTGTGGGCGTGGCGCTGGGCGGCAGCGCGCGCGGCTGGCTGCCGGACGTGGCGGCCGTGCTGTGGCGCCGCATGCTGGCCGCGCTCGGCGACCCCAACCTGCTGCACGACCCCGCCGCGCACAAGCATCTCTACGTCTACCTCATACACCTCAACCAAACTCTGCTCAAGGTATTCGTTTTTTTATGGTCAAAATGGATAGTTTCACGCTGATGCTACAGTACAAACTTAAGTTACACATCGTTTACCACCACCATCGATTAACGTTTTATGAAAATTCAATAGTAATAGTGTTTGTAAAGTTTTTTTACCTATATTTCTTAGATATTTTTTCAGTGTTTAGCTATCCATACTATCCATATCCATACTAATATTATAGAGAGAAAAAACTTATACTTTTGTTTTTATCCTTGAATGAATTTTTTTGAACGATTTTGACGAAATTTAGCACACAAATAGATGAAACGTCAAGAGTATTATAGGCTATTTTATAGTTTTACCCAAGCGAAGCCGCGACGAGCCAATAGTTGGTTATCAATAATAATATGTTGAGCTGAGTTACCATTCTGGCTGTCCAATTGGTTCAATTATTAAAAAAAGTTGAAGAAAAATGACCTCAAAGAGACAAAGAAAAATTTTAGGAAATACAAATAAAAACACGCCAACGAATCCGTGAGCAATAACTTGTTATAAAACATTCACAACATAAACTTGTAATACACTGATTAGAATATTTAATTCCACTGTAACAAGAATCGATTTGACCACACTCAAACAAATCGATTACGAAAATAAAATCGACTACGCCCATTGAGGGCCGTTAGTTAATCAGCACCTACGTAACATGTCACCGGCATCTGCTAATGTTTATCGCAAATATGACACGCTGGAGTAACTTATCGCCGGTATCATAACAGATGGCCGATAGACCTGACGCATCTCAATAGTTAGTTTGAAAATACAATTTCAATAATAGAACTACGTAGTTGTTGCACTGTGGCGGTCAAGCTTTGTGTATGGTGTTGCTCAAGGTGTGCACTGCGCTGTCTAACTCGAAGGTTTTCAAGGACTGCCAATGCGAAAGAAGAGCAGGAAAAAGAAGGCTTCTGAAGAGGCTACGGAAGAAATATGAGGTTGTTTTTCTAAGGTTTTTTTATGCGATAAGAACTAGCGTTATAAAAATAAAGAACAAAGACTTTATCAATAAAAAATTACGCGCAGCATTTTTACTTTTCTTTGTAATTTATGTTGAGATAATTTCATTCTGTAATACAGATACTACACATCTAGTAAATTGCAACACAATAACACTCGAAATTTATTACTGTGTTTGTTAAATAATTAAATTAGGGACTCAGCAATTTTCATTGTCAATAAACACGAATGTAATCGTTAGTGCACTATTACTACGGTAGTAATGAACAATGGCACGAATCTGACATAACCGGGTTGTAAAAGGGAATATAACTTCAGTTTGAATTCTTCCGCGTGATAAAACAAAAGAAAAGTTGGTAGATTGCATAGTACAATGCGCGGGTACCCATAAAACTCGCATCTAATCACAACAGTGAACAGGTATTTTATCGCGCCGCAACTAATCTGTGTGGAAAATGATTGATACAGTGTGCAGCAATATCGGAGAGAAATCTTTCAATTGCGAAGATATTACTGAAAAACAGGCAAGTTTAAAAGTAAAAATATGATTTTTAATTGACATTTGTGAATGATCAGCTGACATACACATTATAGCTAACCTAAAAAAATATTGTAAACAAATAATAAATAATAATCAAAACCTTAAAAATTAATAAATAAATTAAAGCTTAACTTGTATTATTTTCTAGTTGAATAACTATGTTTTTATTAACAGATGTTAAAATTTGTTCTATAATGCATCATGTATTACATTTTTGATATGGTCATCAATAAACAATCTATAATTGGCGTATTTCAATGTGTATCTTGAAAAAAAGAACTTTAAAAAATTATACAAACACGATTTTGTGAAAACACATCTAATTTTATTAGGAAGTTTTTCACGCCAATAACACCCACGTTTTTTTACAGATCAGTGCGAATCAGACTCTGAATGGAAACACCGAGATCCATGTGCCGTTCAACTTGGTGGCGGGATGGTGTCTCGAGGCCGAGGCTCTGCCACCCACGCACAGGTGTGAGACTAAACACAGTACATTCTAAATATTTTACTCTTAATTTGATATGTTGTTGTTTGTTTATCTTGTATGTTTGCAATTTTACATTGAAAATTAATCAGATATTTTTGTACCCAGGGCCGGCAAACTGCTGGCGTTACGGTTGCTGTGCGAATCGACACAGGCGCAGGGCCCTGGTTCCCCTTCCGCCTGCAGCGGGTTACATCTTGCGCATTTGCATCTCTACCAGCGCGCATTACATCATGGTATGTTATTTCGAATAAGAATCACGGAATTTGGATGTAATTCAAACTGATTTATTTATGTAAAAAAAAATTAGAAACGCCTACGTGCGGGCGTACGTGTCTAAAAGTGCAACTGACGATATATGAAAACAGATTTACGACAGTTAGATGAAGTTTTTCATATCCTTAAACGGGTACGACCTTTCACACTTTTCAGCGATTTGTTGTTCAAACCCACCGACATAGAGACACTTGATTGATTCTTGATTATCACATTCATATAGCTACAGGTCGAAATATATACTGTTTTTGTGACCTTCGAACGATGCAACGCACTATCGTTTGTGTTGTTTTTTTTAACTTTTTTAAACATTAGTAAAAAATGTTCATAGCTTTTTCCGACTGTGAGGTAAGGATTATTGTTTTGTATACAGGCCTGACCGGCGAAGATCGGTCAGTAGTAGACGTGTTAGTGGAATACGCGGCACCGCGGTACCTGTCCCTGGCTCTGGACGGCTACTCGCTGCTGCTGCTGGACTTCGTGCACGCCTCCACTGTGGTGCTCAACTCGTCCGACATGACGCCCGAGGTGACTGACCGAAGTTCACTTGCATTGATTTTTTTCAATGGTTTTAAGCAAATTTATAAATGAAAAAGTTCGATCGCTTGGTACATTCGCTCGAACTAGTTTACGGTGATTTTTTGTAAATACAGAAACAGTAATAGATCTTTTAAAAAATTGGAGAAAACCGATGAAGTGAACTTAAATTGCGCGAGACGATTCTCGCGCAATTAAAGTTCACTTCATCGGTTTCGGAAATCGGTGAAATTTACATTAACGATAAATTTCCTCAGAGTAAAGAAAATGTTCTGCAATTTTTCCTATACTCCAGTACAGGAAAAATTGCGTTGGGATCCATCCTAATCCTATACTACTTTTATATTATCGCAGTGTCCCCGCACGGCCGCCGTGACGTTCTTAGGGTCCCTGTTGTCGCTCCCCGACGGACTGATGAATGCACCGATGTTGCAGCCTTACCCGCACCAATACAATACGGTGTCTTGTCCTGATCTCAAGGTACAACATTTCGACCTTATTTTTTATGTTGAAACGCATTTTTTTTGCACACCTGAAATCATGTCATCTATTATTTATTGACGAATCATTTTAAATACCATTTTATTTTTTTAAATATTGCAATTTGTCAATTATGGCCTACTTTTAAAAGTATCTTTTTTTATAAATAATGTGTACAATTGTAATTTTATTGTTGCTAGGAACACGTGCTAAATATAGTAGTGCGCGTATGCCGACGCGAAGGGTCAGCGTCCGCGAGGTGCGCCGGCGCAACGGCTCTGTGCGCACACGTGACGCACCTGCTGGCCACGCGCACCTACACTGAGAGACTGCCCGCCTGCGTCACGTGTCTGCTGCAGATGTTGATGGTGACAAATCTTTATTTAATTTCATCCAAAACCATTACATTTTTTTTACAGCTTCCGACAATATTGTTTCGACGTATGGGTTCGAAGATTTGGATAAAATTAATCATCAATGTCTACATGTAATACTCTTGAGTCCGGTAGTATGGCCAAAGCGCTGGCAACCACTTTATCTCACTTATCACTCCGATGTCATTTGTAGCTCTATATAATAGTATTGTTCAGTTATTTTAAAAATGCATTTTGCCGCAAAATATTTTCCACTAAGGCTAAATCGTTTGTTTCAGATGAAAAACAAAACTATAGCTAAAGTGGTAAGCGACTGTATTTTGGTGCTAGCCGACTATACAGATCGAATCGTGGAGCAATATCCAGGACTTGCCGGTTAGTTAATGTATCCACCATACTTAATATTATAAATGCAAAGTCTGTCTGTCTGTCACGGTTACACAGCTGCGTCGATTTTAATGAAATTAGGATTATCGCAGTTTATGATCCGAGTTCAAAAATAAACTCCCGAGTTCAAAAATAACTGTGAACAACAGCTAGTTCTTATATAATGTAGATTAATTATAATACAATTTTACATTTTAAAGATTTTATCTTTGCCTTAAAATTAAATTAACCACCGTCTCACAAAACTTGTAATCACAACTGAGATATGTATGACTATAGAAAAATATACTTCACAGGCAAAATAATCAAATGGATTTGCGCATGCCTCGGCCAAATATCGTCAAACAGCAATCGGGAATCCGTGAAGCCTCTAGCGGGCTCGCTCTTGCTCTGCCTCGCAGAATTCGCCGTGCGCTGCGGGCCCACTTATCTGATGCAAGAGAAGGACGGCAAGCAAACTTTGCTGCTACTTATATTCAGAGTAAGTTGAACATTATTGTCACATGCCACGTTTTTTTACTTCCCTTCTTGATTTTTTATGTCGATAAGAAGAATGTAAAATCTAATTGATTGGAAGCACCGATCGCCCGTCAAATATTTGCACTGACGTCGCCAATCAGAAAAGGAAGGTATATAAAAAAAATTATGGGGTAAATACGAGATCTTAGAAGTAAAAATCAAAGTGTAATAACTATTATAACAAGAAAAACGTTTATTTGTAAAAAATATACAAATTGTATAAAAACATAAAAAAGCCATTAAGAAATAACAAAGTTACATCGTGGACTGACAGTGTAATCACATTTTAAGTGCCATTAATATAACATTGAACGCAACATTCAATACTTTCTATTTCTGACCTTTCACACCTTTCAATTCAACGTAATCACAGTCTAGACAGTTTCGAATGTAATCAACTTAAAATATCCATTGATGTAACTTATATTGACATAGCTCACATGTTGCGTGTAGTAAAACCTACACAAAAAATAGATGACTCAATAATTGTGCTAATGTTTGCACGAATACAAACATTGAATTTAACTTTTCCTTATAGAGCCTGAAGGTACGCTTAACATATTACTATTTACTGTTTTCGTTTTCAACATGGTTTTATCGTGGCATAATATTATTTTGTATCAAAAAGTACTTCTAAACCTGGTATTTAAACAATTTACACATATTATTTTGACAAAGGGTCGTAAACAACAGTTTAGGATTGTGTTGCAGTTATATTGTCGACTTGCTGCCGGCCTTTTGTTTTGGGTATTAGAAAGGGAATGGAAAATATGAGTAAGGAAAATCAGCTATATCACTGAACAAGTAAATTGAGCCGATATAAGGAAAGGAATAGGAAGGGGGGAAAGGGATAATTTCACGCACATAATTCAAGATACTGCATGTGTTAGCGTGGTAGTTTCAGGCCGGACGGAAAAGTTCTAAGGTGCCTTGCATACGTATACCATATACCACGTTAAATCTCTTTGGTCAATAGCTTGATAAGGCTGCGTTTCTATTAAAGTTGTGCGATATATAGGTAATTTGCAAGGGAAATGTTGATTTTTAATATTTTGCATACTTACAATGAATTCCATATTGCACTTCTCTAACAGAAAAGCAACTTAACTGCCACACACGTTTACCGTTAAATACTCACGATACACAAAAAATACTGAACAATTAAACCGCGCGTCGTGTGTTGTCAGCAATAAACGTAAACATAATACCTCAGCTCTTTCGTACCTTCAAGAAAAGGATGGAATTATTGCTGGTACTGTTGTTGTTGGTTCTGCTGTCCGTCCTGATGCTCGACGTGCTCCTGGGGCTGGAAGCCGTGCTCGTCGGCGGTGTAGGTGATGGTGTAGGTCACGCCGTCAGGGGCGACGTATTTGTAGCTGCCCTGGACTTGGATTGCCTTGTGGTCTTCCGAGAACTGTTTCAAGGTGCCCTGCTCTTGGCGGGCTGTGCCGTCGCTCGTTTCGAACCTGGAAAAGGAAATAAATGAGATAAATCATTGCAGGCTAAGTTAATTCCAGAGAGTTCGGCGACTATATACTAAAGAGAAAAATTACTAGAGTTGACATGGCATGTTATAAAAAAATATTTTTGGGAAATCTATATTTGTGAAGAAATATGTCATGAAGTTAATTTATTATCTCAGTTATCCAGATAGATATTTTCAACTTATCTTGTCTTGTAAAACTTGATAAATAAAAATTTTAAACAGTAAAAAAGCTTTATTAAAATCTGTTTAAAAAAAGAATTGTACTGTGTTTTGCGAACAGAAGACATTTATAGTGGTTTCCTAATTAAATGTATACTACTTTATTATACATAAAATATAGTTACACTCACTGGAATTGGTATCCCTCCGGGTTGACGTCAGCTTCTTGCTTCAAGATGTAGACTTGGTTATCCTGGGGCGCAGCCAACGC
Source organism: Plodia interpunctella (assembly GCF_027563975.2). NCBI lineage: Eukaryota > Metazoa > Arthropoda > Insecta > Lepidoptera > Pyralidae > Plodia > Plodia interpunctella. The sequence goes on from NC_071310.1 coordinate 4,182,468, forward strand.
CACGGCGACGAAGGCAAGAGCGAACAACATCTGTAAATTATTTAAAAATATATATACATTACAACGTAGAGTAAACCTATTACTCATAATTATATATATTTATCTAAATTAACATATTAACAATAATATCCAACTAAACAAATTTTTGACTAAAAACAATAAACATTCCAATTAAAATCTTACTTACAGATTTATGCATTTTGAGATATTTATTTTATTTTACTGTAAAAGTAAGTTGCACTGATGAAGTCAGCTGTAGACTGTGTGTAGTCCGGGAGACGCAGCCATTTTAAACGAAACCCCTAATTGATGTCAAAACTGTCTTCGATACGTCTACCGAAGTGCTAATGAGGAGAGACGCTCGTCCTACAAATATGAAATTCTATACTGTTACCTAATATCAAGACTCAATAACCTTGAAGCATTGTCTCATAGCTTTGTGATAACAATATCATGACCTTTTTTTAAAAATTGCAAAATAGGTGCATTGTTCGATTCTGCTTTACATATGAATTTTCTTTACTTGGTAATAATTTAAACAAATTAATAATTTACCTTGATAATCTCAGGGTGAGGTATTCGTATTTCAGCAATTCTTCAAAGGCTTAGTTCTAGGAACCTATATTTATTCCTATATCTTAAATTACAGAGAAACAAAAAATGTATCAGTAATTAAAATTTTAAATAAAAGAGAACCCAGATTTTTCAGTGTTTTGTAACCATTAAAATATAAAATAAACTAGACCAAAATTACGGTTCATCCATTGGTGAGCCACGATGCCACAGACAGATATACACATACATAAACGCGTTCAAACGTATAATATCTTTGTTTACGTATAAAAAAAAAAGTTGTTATATATATATATATATATATATATATATATATATATATATATATATATATATATATATATATATATATATATATATATATATTTCATTTTCAGGTACTTAATGCGGTTATGAAAGGCACGAGCGGCTCGGACATCGAAGGTCTGACTTTGCCGGTAGACGAAGACTTCGACCCCAACGTGCAGTCAGTTAACTTAGGACCAAAGACTTCACCAGCCTCCACCATTGACGTCAAACTTTGGGCTCAAACGGTACGAATATTATTTATGACTATACTCGTGGGTATATTAATGAAATAGGGATATTTTTAAAAACTTCATATAAAATAGCTGTATTCTAATAAATATTTGTGATTTGGCTTTCAATATACAATAAGCTCATATAAAAAGCAAAGTCATGATAGTCCGTGGCTTTAAAGGTTTTCGTGATTATTACAGTTTTGAAACATTATTAACGAGATGAAATGCTGAAGGTTGGTATTAAGATCTACAACATTTCATAATGCGTCTAGCAAAAAATATACAAAGCATATTAGTATGTGACATACAGACTGTGGCACAGATTTAATCTGCTATAATGTTGTCTTTTTTATTTTTGTTATATAAACGTCGTAAAACAATTAGATTTTGTGTTTAATTTTGAACATGTGAGGTAACTTATTAATTAAATGATTTCCCCTTTATTTAGCTAAAATGTAATTTGTCACTACCGCACTTTATAATTTTTGACATTGACATAAAGAGACGAAACACCTTTAGCTTAAAGTATGCTTTAACTTTTATGAATACAGGGTTTAACTTGAAATCATTATTAATATATTTCCCAAACAGATATGCACACAGCTAGTGCTGTTCCTTGGGCACTGGCCGCTATGGAGCGGCTGCCAGCTGTCTTCAAGCGTGTGCGAACAACACGACAGCCCCTCGCTGGGAGGCTCCTTAGGGCCGCCGGTCCTCACGGCGCCGCATATACAACTGATGAGGCTGAGCGATTCCACGCTGGCGTCCTTTGTTGAACTACCCGCGTTGGACATGCCTGCGGGGGGCGCGGGGGGAACTACGCCAGGTATAATGGAATCATATTTTTTCAACAGCAATAGAAACTATGACACCACTAGCTATTCGACTAAGACACATTTTGTATTGTAGATTATACAGCTTACGCACCATTTCAATAGTTTATTTATAAGTTATAGCAACTATATACTATTATTTGTAAGTACGAAAAATAAGTATATTAATTAATATGACTTTAAATATTTTGTTAATGCATGTACATTTTTGAATTTTTATTATTTAAAAAACAAACAAGATAGATGTACAACGGCTGACTTATCCCTTGTAGGGATCTATTACAGTCAAGCGGAGATGGATGATGAGGCCATGTGTACAGTAGCATGTAATTCATGTGCAGGTCTATCGACATCGGACCGCCAGGTGCGGGTGCTGCTCCGCGACATCGCCGGCAAGGCGTGCTGGGACGCCTCCGCCTTGCATTACGACCCGTCCAATTCTTCTGTGGAGACCCTGGAACTGCTACCGATGCCGGAAATGTATGTCACATGTTCTTTCAAGTTTTTTTTTTATATAGCTATCAGGTTTCTAAAAAAATGACAAGTATTCTAGTTTACAGCACCAAAGATGTTGGGCAACATTGTTATTAAACTGTGGTTTTTGTCTGGTCAGTGTGGAGAGCCCCCGTCACAACACACTGTCGTCGCTGCCTCCGCCGCTGCCGCCCGACCTGCTTCCGGACTACAAGAACTCGCCGCCTGACAAACATCAGCTGGACCACGTGAGTTTATGTGCATATGCAGAAATTTGATCATTATCTTAAAAATATCTGTACAAATATTTTATTTGCTAAATTAATTTTATTTAAAATTTTATTGTAGAAAATTATTTAAGTAAAATATGTAGAAATTGACTTAACTCCATATGACATTCTCTATTTATATTCTCTAATACAAAACATTATAAGACGGACTTATCGCTAAAGCTGTCTCTTTCAGTCAACCGTAGGGTAAGGGTCTAAGAAATATGTCGTATTAAATTTTTGGTTACTCTATTCCATAAACAATATTTTTCTTAATAAGTGAATACTCGAAGGTACTCGCATACATCGGCCACACGTCACCGGAAGTGGTCTGCGGACGTAGACTGGACGCGGGCAGCGTGTCAGTGCTGCCGGCCGGCGCCGAGCAGCAACTGGTGGCCGCGCTGCAGGCGCACCGCAACGCTGAGAGGCTCTATCTCAGCCGGGAGAGGTGAGTGACACTAGTTGTGTGCTAAGCCGAGAGGTGTGAAGATGCGTTGGGAGCTAAATAAAGGCCTGTAACTTTTGAAATACCTATATAAAAAATTATAGTTTCGATGCTAAAGATACAACTGAAAATCATTTACACTATTATTTTCTTTTTTTGCATCCAGGAATCGGCACGAAGCAGAATTCACATAAGTGCAAACTTATGTGAAATTTTTCATATGTGTATGTCCATAAACATATATTGTTTTACTATGTATTGTACAGTGAACAAGAGCCGGAGAGGACCGAATGTCCGAGCGGTGGCGTGTCGCCGTTCGCAGTGAGCCGGCTGCTGCTGGCGCAGCTGGGCTCACTGGCGCCCGCGCGTCGCCCGCACGCGCAGCTGCTGCGCCGCTCCGACCGGCTGCTGCGCGAGCTGCGGAACCTGGACGCGCTACGGTACTGTATCATACTGTGTGTCACCCTCGGCTGAGCACGCTGGCGCCCGCGGATTGCTGTAGGCTGATGATGATGATGTTTATGAGCACAGGAAAAAGAGGACAAGTCTACTAAACTAGGTCTTCTCAGAAAATATTTTTTATTTATTAACTTGGCCTAGCAGTGGAACAAGGTTAAAAAAATATGAATTATAAGCTTTACTACTGCATCTCAATGAGATTTGACAGACAAATACTAGATCTCGATTGGACAAGATAGACCCATTCGCCGCGACAGATACTGCAACTCGACATGTTTAGATGATTTTTATATTATTTTAGAGATCGTGGTTCTATAATTTAAATTTAGAAAATCCTTTTGAAATGCAATCAAATAATATGTAGTATAAATATTTCAACACATTGTTTTACAGGTGTCGAGAAACGCACAAAGTGGCCGTCATATACGTGGGAAAAGGACAGGAAACCCGCAATGAAATCCTGTCCAACCGCTGCGGGAGCCCTGCTTATGAAGCTTTCTTGGCTGCTCTAGCTTGGGAGGTAATTATACATTGTCTTTGTGTTTAGAGTAATCATAAATAAGATCGTTCGAACTAATATAGATATACTATCGCGTCTTTATTTTTTTGTAACTGCTGATTACAGTCGACGCGGACGGCTATTTCACCTTTAGCAATGCCGTCGAAGAACTGTAGAATTGTAATATTGCACAGGTGGAGCTGGAGAGCCACGTGGGGTTCACGGGAGGGCTGCGCGGCGGCGGCGGCGGCGGCGTCAGCGCGCCGTACCTGGCGTCGCTGACGCTGGAGGCGCTGTTCCACGTGGCCACGCGCATGCCCGCCGACTCGCCCGACGCTCTCCTGCACAAGGTTGGTACCTACTCTCAAATATTCTCTATTCAATATTATACTGGCCGCAAGTTAGTTTCTTTTTTGTTCCTACGTTGGAGTTCTAAATTCAAAATTATTTTTTCCTCCCCATCGCACGGTCTTCGGAATCCTTAGTTGTCAGGCCATTGACGCGCATCCATATTTGTGAAAGTGTGTTTGTTTGTCCGTCTTTCACGTCAAAACGGAGCAACGGATTGAGGTGATTTTTGGTGTGGAAATAGTTGGAGAGTATCATAGGTTACATTTTTGCCGCAGGCAACGGCTAGTTTCATTATAATATTGTTATACAAGTTTACTATAATAAACAAATGAGACATGTGCCCAGACTCGTCACCTCGGCAACGACGAAGTGCACGTGGTGTGGAGCGAGCACTGGCGGCCGTACAAGCGCGACACTCTGCCCACACAGTTCTGCGACGTGCTCATCGTGCTGTACCCGCTGGACGGGGGGCTGCTGCGGTGCACTGTCACTAGGAAGCCCGACGTGAGTCCTATTCATTTTTATTAACAAAATATTGGAACACCTCCGTCCTATTTTCACATATTTCTTCCAATGGAATATAGGTAAGGTATAACTTCTTTCGACGATGTTCCCTAATAGTTTCGACATAGGAGACTTCAAAGAAAGGAGGCCGTCACTTTCCTAAAGAACCCGCAACGCATACCGCAGCCAGACCAGCGGTTTGCTGGTGTCCAAGGTCTGCCCACAATACTATGGAAAAACCTCGACGACACAAAACAGGACAATCTAGGTAAAGGAGTTTTGTTTGGGCCTTGCGGTCGGGTAACGCCGTCACTGGCTAAGATTTGTAAAATGCAACACGTGATACAATTTTTTAAGATTCGCCTGTGATTTTACATTGCTGCCTGTCTGGTGTTAACTTACTTTGAGAATGCTGTTATTGCCTATCGGCTGTCAAAGTTCCTTATCCTTTGATCACCTAGTACGACATCCACGAGAGTAAGACCCTATTCTAGGGCAAAAAACTACATGCCTCCTGAATATTGAAATATCCAAATTACGCTTTCCATTTATATTTATATATTTTCAGGTTGCAATATTCGGACCTCTGTGGGAAGAGTGCATAATCCGCGTGAGCTGTGGCGCGGCGTTGGTGCGAGCGGCGGCGTTCTGCGGCGGGCGCTCCGTGCGCGCCACCATGCCGCTGTACCAACACGCGTATGCCGAGAGGGCCAGGAGTTTGGACGCCTTGGTCACCCATCACACGCAGCCAACGACCTTTGAGAACTTCGTGGAGAGGATACGGGAACCTGTGCCGCCGCAGCAGACTGCTTCCGCTACACTACCAGGTAAATATTATGCAATTGTTGGATATCTGTTTCTTCTCAGCAATGGCCGTTGCAAAGCCACGAATGCGCAATTTGTCAATTTTATTATTAAGCTACGCCACGAAGATTCGCTCCGAATAATAATAGTATAGATTATGTAGATTGCATGTAGAAAAGGTAAAATTTATGAATTTTCAAATTTGATTTTAAATCTGCGTACTACAATTTCAGAGGGCGGCAGCGGGCGGTTGGCAGCAGCGCTGCTGGACCACGGCGCGGCGTGGGGCGGCGGCGACGGGCCCGCGGTGTCCCCGCGGCCCGCCAAGCGGCTGGGGCCCTTCAAGCGCGGGCCCGGCTTGCCCGCGCCGCTCACCGCCCCGCCGCACGTGCCGCAGTCCGCGCCGCCCATGCCCGCGCCGCGCCGAAACCGGTGAACTACACTTTGGAATTCGAACACAACACATTCTTAATACTAACAGAGAACTGGCTGAAAACGATGTCCTAAATAATTTCTATATTGGCCATTGACTGATGTGTATGGTTATTCTCACTTACTCCTATATGGATCTATAAATACCAGGATGTAAATGAGTCGTAATGAGAAAGTGTGACAGGCGCGGATGATGGCTGAAACTTACGCCAACGCGTGACAGACACGACATGTCAAGCCCACAATTGATTATTTACTGGAAAAATGTTAAACAATATTATTTTACGGCGGCATGTATCCAAGGCTAAAATAGACATGTAACTAAAAAATATTTTTTTTGCTTAGCATCCTATCTCAACTTGGGTACTCGAAATTTATCACATTTTAGAAGCTCTAAAGCTAACTGCACATTATACCAAGATCGCCACGGAAAACCATAATATGTTGTATTAATATTGGAGGTAATTAAGAGTTCATAATTGAATATGGCTCTATTAAGCATACTTATTTTAAATGAAGATTGAATAAGTTTATATTCAACGTAGGTAGGTAGTTTTGGTACATTTATTTGAACCTTATTTTTTAAACATAAATTAAAAATAGGCAGTATTTTTTATGTGAAGGTTATTTTTACATTAATTAATTCTTTATTTTCATTATTTAATAACAGTAATAACGAAGAAAACAATAAAATTGCAGAGTGCCAGAAGTTTGTTATGCAACTTTACAGTGCTATTGTTAGCTTATTGTTGAAAATATCAAGACTTGTTTTTATGATTATATAATTTTTTAAAACAATTTAAAATAATAGCCTCTAGAGCGTCATGCTACCTACCATGAAGAAGAAATAAACATTATTATTATGTACTTATTTCAAATACTATTACAATTCTATTTTTTATATCTTTTTTAAAATACCATCTATGAGTATTATAGTATACTGATCGTTTTTAAATATTTGTTGCGAAAAACAAATGGATTTGAGATTAATGTGAAATCACATTAAATATTATTTGATTCGTCCAATTAGAGATTCTTAGCACTGTAACTTCGTACTTAATTATTTATTATGTAAGCTTTTTAACTATATAATAGTATCGCATTTAAATCATATATCTTTGCTATGTTAAATTTGGTTGTATGCATACTAGCAATATTAATATTTCACGAAGTTTTTGATCATCTTACATTGCTAACAAAATTTTACATAGCATCAATACAATTTCTGTAAATATGTAAACTAGTTGTAGAGCTTTAACTGTCGTAGTTGAATTTACAATACTATGTAGTTTCTGTTATTACTTATTTGTCGGTATAAATGTTCCGTACAATTCCTTAATTACTTTACTCAAAACTAAGTACTAATTTGTTTAAGAGCAAATGCGTAAATGCACTTAACCTCAGCCTTCTTGGTGTGCATCTTTGCATCTGTTGCTAGGCAACTTAAACATTTTACTATGAGGGTATTTTTTGGTCGTAAACTGCTCATTAACATTTTTATGTTGAGTTTAGTTGACTTAGCTCACATAATACCTATTTTACATGTTTCTCTTATTATTTTCACATTTTGTTAGGGACTTCACAAAATACAGAATGTCGTTATTATTAGTAGTACTACACAACTCGTAACCCTCAAGCAAATAATTTATTTCACAAAACTTTTTTAAAATCTAAATGGTGCTTTTACATGAAATATTTTTTATGTAAATTAAAATCTAAATAAGACCGGCATCAATTTTAGCACACACCCCTCTTTATATACAAAGCCGCGAGCATATTTTGTAGAAGCCTATTTATATAAAACATTCCATGTAGTGCATGACCTAGGGAAAAGTATAACATGGGAAATTATAAAAAGGTTTCTTTGCATTTAAGTTTATTCATGTACTAAATGCATTCCAAACAAATATTTTTGATGAATCTGTATTTGTTTCTCAATATTATATAGGTAACTGTTATTACTGTAATTTGTTGGGTGAAAAATACATTGGTTACATTTTAATTTAACAGTATTTTTATAGATGTTAAGACTGACACAAGATTATGTATTGAAATAATTGAGTATTAAATTAATATCTTATTTCTATAAAATAATGTGGTGGTATCACTATTTATTGTAGTTAATTTATTAATATTTGTTGATCCAATTAATTGCTTCACTGAATAATTGTCTTATGTTATTTCAGTAATTTGAAAATATATAATAACCTACAGACATATTGTAACCAAATTTTTATATTTAAAACTGCAAAAAAAAATAAAGTTGTTAAACTTTCCAATGTGTCTAATTTATTTATTTATTACGTTTTTGGTAACATATACATGCCCCCCTGAAGAACAAGTTGATGTGTTCGTACTTTTGTGTCCAAAAATTGACGCAGTTCCTGAAGACTGCATTCTGTCCCAGGAGCAAACATTTTGAGCATTTGATGTATTCTGTCTAGTGGTAATGAGTTCAAATTAGTCAACATGGCAAAAATATATGACCAAAATACCTGGAGATCTCTTTCTCTCTGGTCATGTGCTGACGCCATCACACTTTCTGCTTCATCATCTTCACATATCATTTCTTGTACCTGATTTGAGGCAACACTTGATTTGTTTGCATCTGAGCCATCTACTAACACATAAACATCAGAACTCTTTTCTGACACAAGGCCCATCGACTGCCAATATGTGATTTTCCTCCTGAGTATAGTAACTGGAACTTTCATCGCCTGGTGGAGCTCCTCAAGTGACCACTCTGGTTTTGTTTGGAAATGCATGATTAGAGTAGCATTGAATGGAGAGACTGTCAAATCCAGCTTCTTATTCCCTATTTCTATTTCAATGTTGACATTGCCAAGATGTGGTTTCCAATCTAATGTTCTATTGCCTTTTAATGCTTCATATGACTTTGTGTAAGATTTAAAATGATTTTGTATTTCTTCTGGCAATTCTAAAGTTTCATCTTTGAATGGTGGCCAAAATTGTGCAGACAAAATCATGGCATTAGAGGCAAACTTTTTATTTTCTGCTTCAAAATCTTTGTCTTGTTGTATGAGAGCATTGATCCTCTTTGAATCTGATATGTCTTTTAGCATCACTTCACAAAAATGCAATTGAGACTCACCAAATCTCAATTTCAATAATTCCAAGTATCTAATTTCTTTTTCAGTGTTGATGACTCCCTGTGCCAGTAGCCTGTCTGCTAAGAGTGTGCGGTATTCATTAACAAACAATTCTTTACTACCATAAACATTAACCAGCATAGATATTATGTCATTTGCTTTCCGGTCACTGGAATTGACTTTAGGGTCTGCATCCACTGGATCTGGATTCCATTCATCCCAAGCTTCATCCTTGTCAATTTCTCCTTCACCATCCACAGCAAACTTAGCAAGTTCCTCAGCTAGCTCACTGCCAGCACTGTCTTCTGTGAGGCTACTCACTACACTGCGCACAGTATCCTCTCTGTTCCTCAAATAATTTCTAACTGGCTTCGTTACAGTTTCTAAAATAACTCCAGATGGATCTAAATGTCTCAAAGCTCGTATTGTAGAAACATAAGCAGTCAATATATCTGTTGTGTTCACTCCATGGTGCAGCAGCCTAGTCTCTAGAGCAGCTTGCAAGTTTTTGCACAAAGAGGCTCTCAGATCAGTCTTGCACAAACACAACTTTATATCCTCTACTGCAGGTTGGGAATCTGGATAATCGATGATTATATTAAATAGTTGATCTATCCTTAACTTAGTATAACTATGATATAGATAATAGCTTAACTTTTGCTTAAATTTTGAAATTGCGTTTTGTATATTCTTATCATCAGGTGGTGGTTTAGATGAGCCTGCACAATAAATTCTTGTTAACCATGACATCACTGTGGTGTCCAACCAATTTTCTAAAAAACCAATATGAGATACATCAAAAGTGCCATCACACAATTTTTGTATATGGGACTCTATTCTTGTTTGGATGAAGTTTGTCAAAACCTGTCCCGTAAGCCGCTCAAGTAACTGTAAATCCATCAACTTCCTGTTTGTATCATGAAACACCTTGACAATATAAGAACAGTTGCAATCTGAATACTCATTCCAGCATCCTGAGCACATAACATCTTCACCCATATCAGAATATTCATATTCATTATCAAATACATTAAAAGACACTTTGTAGAAATGATTGATTATAATGTGATAATCCAATGGTAATTGAGACAGAAGGGTTGCCCTGATTTGCTGCTTGAAACCCATAATGACATCTTTCTCACCAAAGACAGGTTTGTTATCACAACAACTACTATTCAGCACTGTCAACCTTCGCAACATATCCTGAAAGCTCGATACTGACTCATAGAGATCGTTGACCGCTGACTTGAACAGCTGGAAACCTTTAACCTCCTCTTCTGCTTTAATAAATTTAGACCAGAAAGATGGAGCGACATGCTGGCGAAGATATTTCTCTATATGCACTAATGCAAGGTCTCTTATTCTTATTTGAATGCCCAATCCGACAATGATTTGCTGAATTTCTTCATATTCGGCACTCGTACAGTCGCTGAAAGTTGTATCATTTAATATAGGGAAAGCGTAATTTATCTTATTCCAATATATTTTCAAATCTCCTTTTTTATGTGACATTTTATTGAAGTACCTATATAAAATGTTCGTAGTTCTTGTTTGGTTCCCGCGCGGGGCCCTGCCCTTCTAACTAAATCTATGTTTGGTTCAATAAATCAAACAAGTTTTTACTTCTTGCTCTCCCTCCGCACCGCAATTCGCAATAGGCAGGTTAAGTATTGCTAAACACACGGAATCGGAATAATAATCTCTCTCTAGTTACACGTATTTTTCCGTAGCTAAACCGACCGAATATTGTTTTTTTTTTTGGTAGGTACATAGTTACATACTTATTTTTGTTGTTTGTAGTAGCAAATGACATGACAGACTGTCAACGTCATGACAGAATATCAACAAATGACTGTAGCATTAGGTACGTACTTTTTTATTTTTTTACGCTACATTTGTGTAGAGTAAAAACCATGGAACACTTGATGACGCACTCTATTTCATCTTCATGTGTTTGCATTCTGAGCTGTGAAACAACGAGGCCCGGGGCTAACGTTAAAATTTTGATGTTCGGCTCTGATTTTACAACCGGCCGCCTGACGTCAACCCCCAATGGGAATGCTATCGTTGTCTATCAGCTGCCAAACCTATGTGTCTCAGTCGCCTCGTGCGACATCCACGGGAGGATATAATATATAGACCATTATCGCGGTTCTTGCCTTTTTGGGCACAATTGTGTCACAATCATGAAATTAGTAGGTACTCGAAGTACTTGTTAAATCCATGGTCACCTTAGAAAATAAAAATCAGTGGAGAAGCTGTTGTCAACATATACAAATTTTACTTATACATTTATTAAGCATTTATGGTACAGAGCATGAAATATATATTTTTCTACCGTGTTTTTTCATTTGACGAAAAGGACAAAAACATTTTGCATATTTATGGTAACACATTTCAAAAATTTAAGGAACGTGCCGTTATGCGAATGCGGCGAACGGTACGTTATGCGAATGCGACGAGTTTCGTGGTAGTTTCGCCGCCAACAAGTTTTGTTTATTTCGAGAAAATAAGTTGTAGCGGGAGCTTGCTAGCTGTTTATGCTCGACCGCCACAAAGGGAAGATCTTCCCGCCAGGCTAGGTGTTGCGCCTGGGATACCGCACAGCTCCGACTCTGTCATGTGGTATATATATGCTTCCTATCGAAAACGCACTCTCTGCGCGGTCTAGGCTTGTTAGCTTCTGGTAGAAAGTCAACCGTAGTGCCATCTGTCCGTATTCGTTGCGCTCGGTCGGCTTGTTTCATCGGCGGCGTAGTCCATGTGGCGCGATAGATGTCGCCACAGAGTATTACTGCACCTTTATCCCGCCAGATATGCCACTGTATGTTAGGTAGGTACACAGAAGCTTTGCCGCCTTTTGCTATGTCGATTAAAACGTTTATTTTAGAGTACCTACTAACAGTATATTTTCAACATTCATAATGAAAGGATTAATAAATCCTTTCATTATGAATGTTGAATATATACTTGATACTACAATGTAGCATATTCGGGTGTCGAAATATTGGAAAAAATCGTTCTCCATAAGATAAAAAACTTCGAAAACCATGGGATACGCCTCACGCTGTAAAATTTTTGAGCCAATAAACGGTCTAAAAGAAGCTCGGAACATTTCACATGTGAAGACTTATTAAAATATGAACTTCATACAGATAAGATCTTCAGTCAAAATCAAGTTTATATCATATATTATTATATCATGAAATTAATAACTATTTATTAACATTTTGAGGACAGACTTCGGGTGTACAGGCATGAGCAGTAATAAACAGTGTAATTTGGTACATAGTACTTAGCGAAAACTAGTTATGCCAGACATGGGACCTAGCCAGATTGACATTTTATCTCCGTAATTACCTATATTTCAAATTTCAACAAAATCCTTAGCGCCGTTTTCAAAAACGCGATCACAAATATATAAATTGTTCATTTAGTAGTTTTAAGATAGGGTAAAATAATTTAAAAATTAGGTGGGTAAATTTTACCTATCCTTCTAAATTTTAAACTAATAATCGGAGAGAAATATTATTCATGGTCAGTTAGCTTAAGTGTGCGGAAGTATGTGCCGCGAAAATATAATTAGTGGGTGTTCAGGTCATGCAAATACTGAGATTTTTGCAGGAGTAACGTTTTGCAAAATCGTGTTTCTCTTCAACCATTACAGGTAAGCATGTAGACTAAATATACACGAGTAGCACTTGATTTGTGCTCATGGCACATATAATTAGATTTATGAAAATACTCATAATTTACGATTGACTGCACGTTTTTGTAAAACAGGAAAAAAATTGCAGCCCCAAATGAGAAAACGCGCAAGTCCACTGAAAACTGTATTTGGTCCTTCTTGATGCCTTATATATCCATAAAAAGTTTCAAAGTAATTTGAATTATTATCTTGACTCTGCAAACTAAATAATTGTAAATTGATTTTTAATAATATGCATTACAAATGAATATATTTACCATGTAATAAAAAATATAAACAAAAAATCAAACAACTATTATGCATAAGTGACAAATTTCAAGTTTATTTACCACAAATTCATATTTTTACATTCAACAGTTTTACTGGTTCCTACCAGATTAACTGGAACAACAAATTACAATATTCTCAAGAAGTAACAAAATATAATTTAAAAGATTTCCTAATTAATGGCTTAATCTAATTAATGTCTTATAATAAATCTAATGAATAGGCTCTGGCTGCTGCGTGATTAGAAGACCAAATCTCTTCTTGATTGTTATCCTTTGCCTAGAGTACTTGTCTTCAGGAGAGAACCGAGCTGAAAAATAATAATAAAGCTGATGAAAACTGTAGATTTTGCAAAATATGTATAGAGTAAAAATTAAATTAATAGTTAAAACTCAGCAACATAATGTGTGATGCCCTTGGTGTTGCATGAGTGTCTATATCTATAGGCTGTGGTCCCTGTTCACCTACATAGTAAAAAAGCAATAAAACCTAAATGGGCATTACTTATATCCATTTAGCAAACTCATGAATAACTTAGTCAAAAACACAATTTAAATAACTAGATATACAAGATAGGTACATGAGTATCTACCTACTTGTTGGGAAAAGATCAAACATATACTTAGTTACCTGGATGAGCAGAAAGTGTAGGCTTTCCTTGGGGATCAATAGTCTGAAAAGAAATGATACATATTTTCAATAAAACAATGCTACAATATAAACGGAAAAGTAAAACAAAAGAACGGATAGATGATGCTTATCGTATTTTATGCAAAATCTACTGATCGGATATCGTAACTAGGTACCTACTATAATACATGAGTAAACTTAATTATAGTAACCTCAGAGCAGTTTGTAAAATAGGACATTGTTGAATAGTATAAGATTTGTCATTTTAAGGTTAGCGCATATAAATTGTCCTTACCGCCAAGGTGTATTGCCTGTCACCATTCTCGTTTAAGTAATAACGCAAATACATTTCGTTATTTTAATTAATGTGATAAATAAAATAATTAAATCAATCACACGCGGATTTTGGTCGCACACCACACGCTACGACTAATGAAATGACAGACAAAACAAACGCCCTGGGTAGTCCTTGTGTTGACATTGACACTCATGTAGTAGCGATGTCGTGCTTAATTGTTACGCTATCGAAACTATTCAAGTTTCGATAGCGTAACAATTAAAATGTTACGCTATCGAAAGTCATTTGTGTAAATATTTTGCAAACAACTTCCCTCGGCCCATCTCAATTGATTGAACATATTAAATCTTGTGAAGTCGGTCACATATCCCGTGTCTTCTCGTGTTCTTAAAGGCTTTTCTCTTTATTCGCTCACAAGAATAATAGTGTTTTTTTTCAGGGTAATCCACTAAATAAATAAAATAATAAATAAATAACTGTTTATTTCGGACTTATAAAATCCATAGAATTGTTAGTAACATCAAGATACTTATCGACTATGTTAGTAAATATATCTATTCTTAAGTAGGTATAAGTAAGTATGGTGGATTGAAAATGCATAACAAACAGACAGGGTCTATGTTTGCTATGCATTTCCAATGCAAATGGCTGCCCAGTGAGCCTGCATTTTGCAGTCATATCTACCCGCTATCATCTTTAGAATGCTGTTGCTACTGCCTCGCACTCTCTGGAACAGTGACGCCACTCTCTTGCGTATCAAGGCATGGAAGCCGTCAGTTCGCGCGTTGGCGAACATCTCAGACGCACTACAGAAGCGAGGCAGTCTCAACAGCACTCTAAAGGCATTATTGTACTGTACCCGCAGCGCGTTGTAGGCACGCTGCGTATGCCGGAACCACAGGCTGCTTGAGTAAAGTGTCTGGCAGTATGCTCTGAAGAGAGTCAACTTTACCTCTTTTGTACTCCGAGCGAACCTGCGCACCAACATATTGCAGCGCACCGCCAACGCCCTGCGCTCCCTCTCAATGTCTAGATCATCCTTGAGATCCTCGGTCACCACATGACCAAGGTATTTAAATTTCGTAACTATCTGCAGAGCAGTGCCATCAAGTATAACTGGAGGTACAGAACATGGTGTCTGGTTTTTTGCTTTAAATATAAGCACCTCACTCTTTTTAGAGTTGTACTTGAGACCGTGCTCCGCAGCGTAGTCCTCACATGTGGCCAGCAGTTTACGAAGACCCCCGACCGAGGGACTGAGCAGCACCATATCATCTGCGTAGCTGATGTTATTCACGCTGATGTTATCAATTCTACATCCGACATGCATGCTGCTCAGCCTCTCGATCAGATCGTTCACATACAGGTTAAATAAGGTGGGGGATGTTATCCCCCCCTGCCTTACCCCACAGCTCAACTTGTATGCATCAGACCATGTATCGCGCCACCTCACCTGGTTCACCTGATTCTGGTACCAGTATCTAAATAATAAAATACACTCAACCGGTATACCCGTGCCCTTAAGCTTGTTCCACAGTATGTCATACATAACTCGATCAAATGCTTTTGAGAGATCCAGGAAGCACGCGTACACCGGCGTCTTTCTATCCGTGTAGTATTTGGCAGTGTGCTTAAGGGCCAAAATAGCACTTTCGGTTGACAACTCTGCCCTGAAACCGAACTGAGCATCATGCAGGTGAGTAAAGCCTTCCTTTTTCCTTTAAACTCGCGCCATGCGTAGAAGGTATTTTTGGTCGTAAATCTGCAACAATATTGAAAATTGTCACTTTTGTTTGTGTAACTTAGTCGTACCAGTAGCGCCACCTGCGCTGAGCTTTGCCCTATTGTCGAAGAACCCACAGAGTACTTTCTATTTATAATGAAGGAGAGCCGTTTCAGACTCTGGCAGTTTTTATGCCTAATTTTGGTTGTGTTTTGGTAGTTTTGATCATGCATTAGTAGGTACATAATTCTGCTTGGTTTTGTTTGTTATTATGTGAATATTATTGCGTATTACCTATTCCATATCGTATATTATATCCAGTGCTTATAACGTAAGTTAAACAAGTTTTCATTCATGTAAAGATCGATAGGTGAGAATGGAAACTGCACCAGAAGTAATATCATCGTTTTTCGTTTCTGAGAATAATGTTTCGAAAGCAAAGGATATAGCTGACGAGTTTCTTGAACTTTTAGACCAATTAAATAGTTCATTAAACCAATTAGAACTCCCTCGAAAAGTAGAATGTGTTTATAATCCTACTGTATACGCGCGGCACACCTTTGAAATGTATGTGAGAAAGTTTTGCAACACAAAAAAGACTGTTATGTACTTTGGAATGAATCCAGGACCTTGGGGCATGTCTCAAACTGGAGTAAGAGCAACATGTGTATTTATTATTTATTTTTATAATCTATATATATATATATATTAAAGAATAAAATGCTCGTGTAACTTTTGCCCATGAGATTATAAAAATAAATAATAAAATATTATAAAAATAAATAAATAATAATAAAAGTTGTGACAAATGTGTACAATAGAAATAATACTTTTTAATAAAATTAATTATGTAGTGTAGTATAATTTATTGCATTTTTTAGTTTATGCTAATAAATAAAAGATATTGATAAAAATGGAGTGGTGCTAGTGTGCACGCTCATACTAGCACCACTCCATTTATCCATTTCTAGCCTCAGCTTAAGTAGGTAGCTACTTATTCCTTGCTTGATAACATTGAGTATAGTTAGAAAAGTGATTTAGTGTGACTATAATTGTCAACTGTCCTTTTTAAACTTCCTTACTTATAATTAAAATAATAATACATACTTAGTAGTTAATAATAATAATTTGTACAGGTGCCCTTTGGAGAAATAAGTTCAGTTAAGGATTGGCTGGGCATTGAGGGACCTGTTGGTAAACCTGCTGTGGAGATTGCAAACAGGCGTGTATTGGGTTTTGCCTGCAATAGGACTGAGGTAAAATGAACATTTTGGTACAAAAACCAACCCCCAAAAAAGTCAATCTATAACTTAAATAAAAGGTAGTTCCAGAATTTGTATCTTTCTTAATATGAAAATGAAAAATGCCTTTATTTACTACAATAAACAAATTAACAAGAAAATATTAAAGTAATATATAAAGTAGTATACAAAAAGTTTTTATTTTTATCAGTACCATCCAGTGAGGAAAAAAGAAATAGTATGTATATTAACCCGTCTATTGCATTGAATCAAGACAATAGATAAACAATTGTTTATATATTGTTTCTCGATTTGCACTGGTTTGTAAGGTAGAGTTCAATTAAACAGTAATATCTAAATTACAGGTAAGTGGACTAAGATTTTGGGGTTTGACAAAGCGGATTTGTACAACTTCTGACGATTTCTTTAAAACTAGCTTTGTCTACAACTATTTGCCACAACAATGGATGAATAGCAAAGGCACGAACATTACACCAGGCGACTTCTCTGTGAGTTGATATCTTGTCAATATCTTTAAACTTAGTCTAAATTTATATTAGGGAAAAAGCTATTTTTATCATCTGATTTCCACGAAATTCTGAATATTTCATCTTCCACTCTCAGCATAGGTGCACTATAAAATCCAAAATTATTGTTTGTAAACTCTTTATTGCACGAAGAAGACACATACAGAGAAAGCAGTTAAATTGTCATGATGATTGCAATTTTTGATGTCCTCACTGCTATGGATGGATAAGGAAGATGCGCTGACCTAATGAGGATTCTCAAGTTGAAATACATGAATATTCAAATTCATGGAACATATGTGAAGTGTATGCTAAACACTTAAAATTTTCAGCTGGCCCAATTGAGACCCCTCTTCGACATTTGTGATCCCATATTTTGCAAAGTCTTACAATTGTATGAAGTGAAGATAATCATAGCAATTGGCAAGTTCTGTGAAAAAAGGGCAGAAAAAGCTTTGAAAACCTATCTACCAAATAATTCTGTTCAGGTAAAAACCATTTCAAGATTATTAAGAGAATTTTGATAAAATATTCTAATGGGCTGTTATATAATCTGCAATTTATAAATATAGCCATTGTTTTTAGGTTCCATTAGAATTCAACTTTTCCAATGAATGTCAGCATACTATAGTTTTTATGAAATAGTTTTATAATATTTTTCTAGATTTTATACTTACCACACCCAAGTCCAAGAGTGGTCAATAATATAGACTGGGAACAAAAGGCTTATGAATTTTTGCAATCATATAACCTTATGCAATATTATTCAAATTAAAGCTTTGTAAACTAACAGGTAATCTTTTGTTTTAATTCTTAGATTGCGAGTTAAATATGTTCGTGAGAATATTAATGCATGTTTATGTATAGTATGCATGTTTTTTAAATGTCTGTTTTAAATGTAAAAAATATTTTCAATTAAATAAAGGCAATAAATTAAAGACTTAGGTACTTTTTATCCTGAAACAAGCTGCAGGGCGCAGGTAGTACCTATGTGATTATTTTTTTTTAATGTTCGACTTAAAAAAGTATATCTAATTAACAGATTTAGACATTGTAATCTAATACAGTAACTAATTTCTTTTCAGGCAGGGTTAAACATTTCAGTGCAATAAATGTTTTATAATGGTAGAATTAATGACAAGAGCTTTGGAACTGGCTATGCAAGCTATGGAAGCACAAGAAGTGCCTGTTGGATGTGTGTTTACCATCGATGGGAATATTGTGGCCGAGTCACGTAACACCGTAAATCTCACACATAACCCAACAAGACATGCAGAAATGAATTGTATAGATATTGTACTAGAATATTGTAAGAGTAATCATATAGATTATAAGGCTTACTTTCGATCGATTAGTGTTTATGTGACTGTGGAACCCTGTATTATGTGTGCAGCTGCATTGAACAGTCTTAATATAAAAGAAGTTATATATGGTTGTGCAAATGATAGATTTGGTGGAAAAACTGTACTGGATGTCAGTGACTTTTATGATCACTCATATTCTTTAATTGGCAATGTTCTCGCAGATGAAGCCATGGATCTGTTGAAACAATTTTATAAGGGTGTAAATCCCAATGCACCAGAAGCAAAGGCAAAGAAAAAAAAATAATTGGTGCTTTGACTTGATATTTTTATATCTTGCTGGCACTAGCACAAATATTTGTGAGAATGTAATGATGTCGCTTTTGAAAAGATCTATATGGAAAATGAACAGCACCTCTATTGTACATAGGTACTGTCAATGCAACACTGCACCCTTATTTGTAAATAAAACATTTTTTTTATCCCGATATGCTCTTGGGAGTGGAAAATGTATTCGATTAAAACTTTAGGTTTGATTTTTTTTAAATAATTATTTAAGTAGATTGAGCTAACATTGTCTTATTGCATAAGATATGTAATTCTGTTGAATATATTACACAACATGAGAGAGAATGTGATTTTATTTTTGTTGATCTATATAGAACACTTTGCAATGTCTTGTTTAAGATTTGTATTAAATATATATAATAATAAAGGCCTACCCATTATTAAAAAATAAGTAATAAAAATAATATTATTTATCTTATTATGTTTAATAAGTGGCAATTTATTACAATCCCTGTTAGATAATAGCAGTTCTTAAACTATTCTACTTGAAACTTGATACATTCCATTTGGTTATAACTACAATGTAGACAGTTATACTTAACAAACCCAACAGTAACAATAAAATATCTATATCCAATTGCTAAAATTAATACTTAATCGAAACTTTCATACATTTTTGCTTAAACATTACACACCTCACTGTATCAACATAAAAGTGAGATCCTTATTTTGGAATATGTATGTACATTTCAAACAAATCACTAATAAAATATCCACAAGGATATCACAGAAATTTTTCACTAAACCTAAAATGAGATCTCACAATTACATTCCCACAGTGAAAAAGTCAAGGGTATTTGTACAATAACAGGGTATATATTATTATGATAATATGTATATAAATAGGAAAGTTAACTAAATGCAATTCAATATACATAGGTACCTACTTTTCATAACAATTTTCTGACTACATAACACTGGATAGATGGTCAATAAAAAAAAGTTAAATTAATTAAAACATTTTCAGAGATAGAACTTAATTTTCTGGGCTGTGAAATCCATTGACAAGTGGGTATGCTGGATCCAACTCTTCAGTATCCACTCCATTCTGTTCATGATCTTGATTTCCATTGGATAGATCCTGTAAAGGCTGAGTTATAGGTTCGCCAACGGGACTTACACTACAACTGGAAGTGCTACAACTATCCGAACTTGATGAACTGTCACTCTCTGAATCCTCACTGGAGGATGCCTGTGACCTATGCCGCAAGTGATCATTCTCCAGTTGTAACTTCTCATTTGTTAACTTAAGCTGTATTATCTGTTCTTCTTGTTCTTTTAATCTCTGCATTATATCACTAAGAGATTGTTCCTCTGCCAAACTAGATACAACAGATGTTCCAGAAGTATCCCTCTCAGTTATCATACTATCTCTATCAGTAGCTGAGGTATCTTTGTCATTTGCAATCATATCTCTCTCATTGTCCAAATTTTTTGGTTTTGAACGTTCTGTTCTTTTCACTAGAGTATCATACTTAGCTTCTAGCAAAAGATACTCTTGAATTAACTCATTTTTGGACATATTTGATAAACGTTCGCTTTGGGCATCCTCATAAACGCTGGAGAACTCTTTAGTCAAATATTCTTCTTCATCCTCAGGTAGAGAGAAAAAATAATTTTCTTCAGAATCTACACTAAAACTAGAATCACGGGTACGCGCAGAAGGTGTGCGCAAAATATGAAAAGAATTCTCAGGTTCTGGTTTGTGTATTTCCATTAAAAATTGGTTATTGTTGTAAGGAGCACGCGTTTTTGACAAAACTATTTTTCTGAAACGATTATTTCTTTTTGTTTTATCATTTTTTCGACGATCTTGCCAAGGTGCTTTTATAAAAGGTTTTAGAACTTTACGTTTAGATTTGCCGCGTCTTCTCTTTTTCTTTACGTTACCTTCTAACTTTGGTTTTTGAATTTCCACAATAGATGGCGGTTCAATTATAGAAGGTCGCGTCTCGTCGCCATCTTTTATATCTGTTATTGTGTTATTTACATCCATATTTCGAAATAAAAGTAGATGCTTCAAAGCAATTAAATTGTGTTATTAGACTCACAGTTGGCGGGTTCAATCACTTCCCTGCGTGGTTTTTCAAGAAAATTCGGCTAAGTGGCACATAAACACACGGAGCTCAAAACAGGGTTTCACAAGTTCAGCCATCTTTATTTATTTATTTCGTTCATGCGCATTTTTGTCTCTGTTCAAACGAGGTTGCCATTTAACAATAATGAAATCGATAAAGGAGTTTCATGTGATGCGTGCGTGATCTATAATTGAGCTTCACGAGCACAGATAAAAAAAACATTAGGTAGGTACATCGTTCACGAGCTATCATATACGCATGACATGGATTTAGTAAGTACTTCGTTGTACAGAGTACCTATTAATAAGGAGTAATACTGCACATTTATCCCACCAGATTACAACACTGTATGTTAGGTACACAAAAGCTTTGCCGCCTTTTACTATGTCGATTAAAACGTTTAGTTTAGAGTACTTTCTTAATCTTTTCATTATGTAAGCATTCGTTTGTGAAAAATATAACAATGTAGCATATTCTGGTGGCGATATGTTGGGAAAAATCGTTTTCCATAAGACAAAAAACTTCGAAAACTATGGGATACACCTCACGCTGTACAATTTTCGAGCCAATAAACGGTCGAAATGAAGCTTGGAACACTTCACACGTAGAGACTTATTAAAATATGGACTTCACACAGGTAAGATCTTCAGTCAAAATCAAGTTTATATCAGTTTATGACCCAGTTTATGATATTTGACCAAATAACCTAAGGATAATTCACTAAATCCTTCCTTTTTCCTTTAAACTCGCACCACGATTGCGTAGAAGGTATTTTTAAGGGCATAAATCTGCAACAATATTGAAAATTGGAGCTTTTTGCCTCCATTGGTACTTAGTTGTACCAGTATCACCATCTGCGCTGAGTTTTGCGTATTCCATGGCCTATTCCATGGTGCCTGCATACAGCGGTGTTTTGACAATGGTTTTGACGAACAAAAACGTCAAAAAAATGTTTGACACATCATTTTGACAGTGATTATATTGCTTGTTTTCTTTTCATCGTCGATTCATCGAATCATCTTTGATTTAATTTTACATACATTATTTAATTACCTACACAGTTTTCAATTTGTAATCCCATTTATTCCTCGTTTTAAAAAAATATCGCCTATTCTGCCACAGAGTCCTACTGCCTGCTCGACCAGAAGATGGCAGATGATATACTTTTTGAGTTACTTCATTCCGAAATTATTAATTATTCTCTTGAACAATCAAAGGACAGTAACGAAAAAAAAGTGGGTTCCTCTTCAGATAAGTAATAAACAAACTTGAATCATAAAATCAGTACCTAACAATTATGCCTCTCTTTTTTTCTTTCAGGAAACTGATTTGTCTGTTGTTGAGTATATTGGATTTGCAGCTGGCTACAAAATAATGGAGAGGCTGACTAGAGAATGGCCACGATTTAAAGATGAACTAGACACTATGAAGTTTATTTGTACAGATTTTTGGACTTGTATATACAAAAAACAAATTGATAATCTCCGTACCAATCATCAAGGAGTTTATGTATTGCAAGATAATGCATTCAGATTTCTCACAAACTTTTCTAACGGACATCAGTATTTGGAATATGCTCCCAGAGTTAGTGTTAAAATTTATATATTTTCTCTATCTTAAAAAATATTTGAAAATGTTAATAGTGTAATATAATATTTAAACTCATGTTTCAGTATGTTGCATACACTTGTGGTCTAATACGAGGTGGATTGGCTAACCTTTGCATCAACAGTGTGGTCACCGCTGAAGTTCAAAATATGCCATCTTGCAAGTTTCACATACATGTCCAAAGGACATAATAAAAAAAGTATTATTATGTTGTTTATATCCATTTAATTAGTGTAAATATAAATAAAAACATACATATTTGCTTTTCTCCTTTGGGTACCTTATTTTTAGACTAGCATCAGCAGGAACTACACCCACATTTTCTGTTAGCTTTAGTCTTTAGTGCTAAAGCATGTATGCATAAAACTTTTGAAACTATGTAGGTAGTTGATTCTGTAGCGATGAAAAAAAAATGAGACTAGTTATGCTACATTATATAGAGGACACATGGATTTATTTAGTAAGTAGTTCAGAGTACCTACTAATTCCATGAGAGGACATTAGCACACAGGAGAGTATAATAGCATTTCCATTACATATACATAGCTTTACGTGGGTACATTTTTTCCTTTTAGTTGTAGCAACTGTGTCTAAATATGTCCTACTAATATTATAAATGCAAAAATTTGTGAGGATGTGTGTATGTATGTTTGTTACACTTTCACGCAAAATTTCCGATTGATATGAAATTTTGTACACGGATAGAAAATAACCTGGAATAACACATAGGATACTTTGTATCCCGAAATTCCCACGGGAGCGAAACACCGGGGCGCATCTAGTAATAATATAAATGCGAAAGTTTGTCAGGATGTGTGTATGTTTGTTTCTCTTTCTCGCAAAATCTGTTGGACCGATTATTATGAAATTTGGTACACTGGTAGAATGTAACCTGGAATAACACATAGGCAAGATACTTTTTACCTCGAAACTCTGAATAACTGAAACGGGCGCGAAGCCCCGAGGTGCAGTTATTATTATAAATACGAAAGTTTGTGAGGATGTGTGTTTAATCGCATATGATATTTTGTTTATTTGACTAAGAAAAGAAATTGATAAAACTATGATGGTGGCGCTAGTATGCGGATTGGCCCATGGAATAGTAGGTACTCCGTACAAAGTATCTACTGATTCTATTTATTACTTTACTCTTTGGGCCCTAGACTGGGCATCTTACTGGGTAATATATATGATATCGATATTATTGTATCGTTATAGCGCTAAAATCGATAAAAAATCGATATGTCAGCTTAGATATTATCGGTTTGCCGATATATCGTTGCAACCCTAAGGCCCGGTGCCCCTAATAAATCTATAGATTTGTTCGTAAGAAAACGTTCATCTCCCAAACATTATCGAAAATTTCCAATAGAAATATTTCTGAAAAATGCAAAATATAAAATTTATGAGAGACTGTCTACTAAAGTGTGTGTATTTAATGTCATTGTCATATTGACAAAGAAGAAAATGAAAAATGCGAAAGAAGAGAAATAATATAATATATAATATTCGGAATAAGACTAAAAGATTTGGGTTTTGCCTTATAATACAATATTATTAATTACCTAAATAATAAACTACAGATGACGCCTGTATGGGTTTAGATTCCTTTGCCTCTCGACATGAATAAACGAAACAAAAAAAGAGTCTATGAACGTAGTAGACAAAACTTTAGCGATTGGCGCTCTTTCTTCCTTCATTCTGTCGTTCTGTCTTGTCTTTCAATTTTACAGAAAATGGCTTCCGAGGAGTTGGTGACTGAGCAATTTCAACTTTTAGGTATTCATGTTGAAAGAGAAGTTTTAATCAAATGTAAGTTGTACATAGTATAGTAAACATAATATGAATATTAGTTTTATCAAAAACCTAACCTTTGGTCAGTTGTTATTTCTATTTTATACCTACCGCTAAAAAATGAATGTCCAAGGCTGTTCAATTATTCACTCCTTTCTCTAGGTGTTAGTATATGTGAAGATAACTCCGTTGACGCAGAAACATTCATAGAAAGATGGATGGCGTTCAGTTTAAACCATTTGAACAGTGCATCGCCTACTTTAGAGAATCTAGATTTACTGTCACGAAAGGAATTTTCCAAGCGAGCGTCGGAGCGGCCCAACGCTCCCGCTAAAGATGCCTCACGGATAAGTACCGGTACAACTTTGACAGTTTATGGTGCACCCACTACAGCTCAGTATCCTTTTTATACGTGAAATCCACGTGTTCTATTAGTATTTTAAGTTTCTTGGAAAATTTTAATTTATAACCTGAGAGTATGTAATTATCGTGTAATTGTTCATTGTTTGCGGCTGTGATATGTCAATAGTGTTACACTTTGTACTTGATACGTTTGACGTACATATTTTATGTAGATACAATGACTATTGAAGTTCACATAAGACATAAGTACCTGCCTAAGAATCCTTTAGATAAGTCCTGCAAGTTATGTAAAGTGAAATTCCTTAACTTATTGAATAGATTAGATAGCAATGTCCTGTCAAATTATATGACAACAACTCCCAAGGTATGTATATTTTTGTTACTTATATTTGGAATGATCTTATACCACCACCATTACTATGTTCTATATGTCTGCAAACTGCAAAACTACTTAATCCTGGTGAAACCATATGTATATATATATATATATATATATATTATGGTCTTCAATAAATACTCAATTTTTAAAAATCACTTTATGTCATGTATGTTTATTGTTTATTTTTTGTTTACTTTTTCTTGTACAAGACTTAAGATAACCTACGACCTTGTTAAGTATTGCTTCCTGCAGTTAATGGGTTTAGGTTTAGTAACACAGTGATTCTATTCTGTGACTAGATCTACACTCATTGATTGCTTGAAGGCCTATCTACAGTGTGGCAACTGACAAATGAGGTATAAATTTAAGATGTCTATTATTTTTAATAACTTATTATTTAGCTTTGCATATTTTATATGTTACTTTTATATCAAAACACTTATGATTTTGGAGCTCTCAGATCATAGATAGAATGTCAAATTTTCACAGGACTTCCTACTACTACAGATGCATAATTAATTCACCACATAAACGTCAAATCTGATATTCGACTTTGCTTTTTCAAATGTTGTTAATAAAATACAACTTTGGACAGAAAGAAATGACTTGATGATATTTGTGGGCGAGTTTGCTTCTGGTTCATGTGTTTACTTATCATGACTAGATCCATACTCGTCTGCAGCCATCAACTCAATCAACTCTAAACTGCATCGCAATGTTTTATACAAGTTGTGTATTTAGTTTTAGTCATTATAGACGTGGTTACACAGTTATTGTTTGTTTGTTTTGTTTTACTTAACAGTAAATTACATATATGACTTCATAGCCTTAAAAGTTATTGTAAACCTTTGTTTTATAGTTAGCCTGGTTAAAATAATAATTTAGTTTTAAATCACATCTTCCAATCCAATTTCAACAGGTGACTTAGTAAAGTTACACCCCCTTTTTCTTCAAAACTATTATCTATTTTATTTGCTAAAAACAGCATGTTATTTTTTCTTAAGTTGAGTAATGCTTGCTTTAATTTAAAAAATTTCAGAGGGTTAAAGTAGAGCCAGACTTGGTACCAGATAAGACTGAACTGTGTCCCATCACATACTCACCAACAACGTTAGTATTTTTAACTATGAGTTTCATATCAGATTTTATTTGTATTGAAGCAAAATAAATAATTACGTATTGTCTTTATTCTCACTCCAATGCTAGTTTTTTATGTATATTGTTTTCAGACAGGCATAGCAAGGGGTGCACAGAACTTTTGTAATTCTTAATATTATGTTGTCTTGATCAAACTACAAAAATGGTGTAATCATAAAAATAGCTATTCAATGACAGATTTAAAAAATAGTACCAACATTTTTTTGTAAATTTCAGGGGAAAATCTGCTAAATATGCTTCTAGAGGCAATCAAGGTATTGTTGTACATTCATATGGAGACCAGAAATTATTAGAAGACTTATCACACCAAAATAATCTCCTTGACACTTTAAGTCTCAACATTACACAGGTTCCCAATGAGGATGGTGATGTTTATACCAAAGCAATGTAAGTATATTGGATTATTATACCTTCAACATTGTAGTCCAAATGGATAAATTGTGAGTGTTAATGTAAACAATAGGAACACCACCAGTGTCAGTCTGTAACTTAATTTGGCTATTTAAAAATAGAGATTCATCCCTTTCCTCTAACACCGTCTCATTTGTTTTAGGTTTGGCTTTGAACTACTTCATGAGAAAGCAAGCATATATGACAACCACATTAGTTACTTATCACAATGTATAATGCAAAAGGCTGGCATTACAGAAACTAGTTCAACTAGACATAAAACACAGGTTTGTACTAAAAATGTGCCATAGTATGTTTAATCACGCAAGCCATTCCCTTATACTATAAACCATTATCTGCATTGGTGTGTTATACTTCTGAACCCTATTACCTTCTTCATCTATCCCCTCTCTCACTTTGTTTAGGGTGGGGTCTCCTCGTATATTTCCGCTATAGGTGTCTACTCCGGGTTGTCTGAGGATTGAGCCTATCTGTCTGAACCATATAATTTAAAATAAATACAGTATAATATTCATGGAAAAGGCAGAGTGATTTTATTGAAATCATATTCTAGTATATAGACAAATCATTTATTCAACAAACTGTGTTTGTAACTGAAATAGTGTGATCATTATAGATAAATATAAAATAAAAATAATTTCTTGAAATATATTTTTGTAATATTGAAGACAGAAGTATGGGTGTGTGGTCGGATAGAGTGCGATGCGGACGCGCGACTCAATCCGAAGTGTGTGGTGCTGCAGGGGACCTGGGAGCACTCGCTCAGCCAGACCGTTCCTGTCGACCTGGATAAGTACGTTTATATTGTAATTCTTTACACCATTTAGTTATGTACTTCATCTAGAGAATAATACAATCCCGACCTTGAATTATTTACTCCGCCTTTGTAAAAAACTAGCCTCTTATTCTCCTGGCATTATCTCTATACCAAAAGTCACCTCAATCTAATGCTCTTTTGATGTAAATGAGAAATTTTGACTTTTATTAAATCCTGCAATAAATGTATTTAAAAGTTGTAATAAATATGTCAAAACTATCCCAATTGTCACAGTTTGAAACAGTACTCCCTGTTCCCTGGGCAAGTTGTGGTGATGCGCGGCACCAACCCGCGCGGCGACCGATTCGTGGCGCACGAAGTCCTGTGCGACGCCGCGCGTCCTGTGCCCGACCACAATGCTGACATTATGAACACTTTGCAAGGTATGTTCTGATAGTGCTTAAGGTTTAATAAAGGACTGGCAACTTGATAGGTACTTTGAGCCAGGTTAGTGGTTCCTATTTGAGCATGGAATGAATATGTTTATATCTATTTGCTTTATGAAAGAAGTAATTTATAATATGGTACTTGCTTATGTTTTGTGCTGAAAATTGTGATTTGAGAAATACTGACAATATGAGTGATTTGAGAAATACTGACAATTTGAGTGATTTGAGAAATACTGACAATTCGAGTGATTTGAGAAATTTGAGAAATACTGACAAATTTAAAAATATAAGTATATAACACTAGCTGTGCCCTGGAGCTTGGCTCCCGTGGGAATTTCGGGATAAAAAGTTGTGTTATTCCAGGTTATTTTCTACCCATGTACCAAATTTTATAACAATCAGTCCAGTATATAATATGTGAAGAGGTAACAAACAAACTTACTTTCGAATATAATATTAGTATGTATTGGATAAATCTTATAAAAAAAAAATACTAGAATAGTACTGTGAAACCAATACATTTTATATATTTCTACCTTAGTTTCTCTGTTTAATAAAATTAATATGCCTAAGCTAGTAGCTTAATGTAATTTATTATTTTACATTAAACTGTAACACTATGTTAATAATCGTCCAGGAAAAATGTCGATGATATTCGCGGCGGGCCCGTACACGACGTCGGACAACATGTCGTATGAGCCCTTCAAGGACCTGGTGTCCTACATCGCCTTCCACCGGCCGCACGTGGCCGTCCTCGCCGGGCCCTTCATGGACTGCGATCATACCAAGATCAATGACAACTCCATGGCAGAAACCTATAAGTCCTTCTTCGAGAAGCTTATGGACAGTTTAGCGGCATTACAGACAACTAGGTATGTACTCTAAATGTTTAAGTTCTCTCTTTTTCATCTGAGCAATGTCATGGTATTTCCTCAGCCGTAAGGCGTTGGAGCCTAATTACCTCTTCACTTAGCAAAAGGTATTGAGCATCCTTGACTATCGAACTATTGAATATCTATTTTGAAGTAGTCGTTAATTATTTGGCAGGTGGTTAATTTGTTTGCATACCTCCCGTATTACTTAGTTATCCAAGGTACCGTATTACCGATTATTAACTGGTACCGTAACTTGTCTCCTGAATCAACCTTGGCATAAATTGAATAACTGACCTAGTGCTCTGTATGAGTTAGTGGCTATAAACATTCAGACAAAAACTGTTATTTAAGATCACTGCTTTACAAATAAGTAACAATATGGAGGGTATAATCCTATCGTCCAGCTAGTAAAGTTCAATTAGCATATAATGTTGTAAATGTGAAAATAAGTTAGTTACCTCTTTACGCTTTGTCTCTTCAACTAAATGTTCTTGAAATTTTGCATACATGTAGTTTAAAGTACGGAGAAGGCCCTAGAATTCTTTCATTCCGGAAAAATAAATGTTCTCGTGGGAAATTCACGCGGGCGAATTATTATTACTATTGTGTCGCAGTTTGTGTTTAGATAATAAACTTATTTTATAATTTCCAGCCCCTTCACGAAGATCTATATAGTGGCGAGTCAAAAGGACGCATTCCACGTAAACATATACCCGACCCCGCCGTACTCCACGCGGCGGAAACATCAAAACATATTCTTTATGCCCGACCCGTGCACTCTCAACGTGAACGGTGTGATCGTGGGGGTCACCAGCACTGACGTTTTGATGCACATCAGCCAGGAAGAGATATCATTGTAAGTATTGTATGACACGTATTTTTACAAGATGTTGCCCGCGGCTCCGCCCGCGCTAGTCTATTCGACCGGGTGTCATTAATTCGGACAATTCGGAATAGTCTTATGAACATTTCAAAAATGATTGATTTAGAAAGGAAGCTGTTATAATTAACAAATAAAACTATAGCTTCTTACAATAAAAGTAGCTTGTGTCACTCTTCACCCTTCCAACTATCTTCACACAATGTCACTTTCATTGCTTTAATTAACTAAACTAAAAATTAATTTACTAGGGATCCGTTCCAGTTTCGCTCGTATAAAACCATAAATCATATACCTCTAAACCTTTCCTCTTCAATCAAACCTACATTATAATATGTTGCGTAGTTTGAAAATCTAAGCATACATATATAATGGAATGGACATAAGGCAGCTGGAAGCGACTTTGTTTCATACTATGTAATTGTAAATTCACATAGGGTTCATGTGAATTTTGTTTTACAATCATCACTACATTGAAAGTCAATGGTATCACGTGCAGGGGCACAGTGGGAGACAAGCAGTCGCGGCTGGCGGGCCACATGCTGGCCCAGCAGAGCTACTGGCCTCTGCTCAGCCCCGCGCTGGCCGCGGACGCGGCGCTGTGGACTGCGCATGCGCAGCTCCACGCCACGCCGCATCTGCTGCTGCTGCCCTCCAACTTCAGATACTGCATCAAGGTACTCATTTTAAGTGGAATGAATCTGTATCTTCGGTGCCGATCGGGGAGTGAAATAACATGAATGTGTTAGCTGGTACTCCTCCCGTGCAGATTGTAAAATCCTTAGTAGTTTGAATGCAAATCTTCCTTAATCACATCAAGCCAGAACTTTATGGATTTGCTCCTTTTGCCCGAGTCTGGCAGGAATGTATGCACTTACATAACTCATAGTGAAAGTAGTTTATTTATATAAATATTTTCAACTTGTGGTACATTTAACAATTTTTTAAAATACTGCCTGCCTTCATCTTACTATTTTGATTCACATGGTGATAGATGATCACTCATGAACTTTTTCCAAGTGGATAACATGTTTTATCTTGCCACTACACACTGGGTATCTGTGGTCGAGCTTCTATATATGAATTTATTTGATAAAAATGAATAGATATTTAAAAAATCACATTATAACGCATGATGGCGCCTAACTTACATGCAATCGTGTTGCATATGTATTCAATGTGCACTGGCTTTAATGCAAAATTCCTTGATAGAAGTAAGATAGTATCGAGGTAGTCTTATCACATTGGCTCTTTTCTCGGTCTTACAATCTCTCTCTGCGTGGTCCGCTTATATTGGGAGCTGTGAAGGCCATTCGCGTAATAAATAACCTAAAATAAAATAAAATTTTGAAGACATTGCTATAATTTAACAGCCGCCTGCCTGACTTCAATCCTATTGTTGCTTATCAGTTGTTAAAACTGTATTCTTTAGTCCCCTCGTACGGCTTCCACGGGAGGATAATGATGGATATGGAGTGGTCTTACTCTAGGGCGTGTGGTCCCGCCACACGCCACAATTTCTTGGAGTTTGAATATATTTTATTGTGTTTCAGGAAGTGAACGGTTGTGTGGTGGTGAATCCCGAACATCTGACAAAAGGTCTGTCGGGCGGCACGTTTGCGCGCCTCCACATCACAGGCGGTGAGAAACTCAATGTCGCCGCGCAAATACTTCGCATTTAAATATAAAATAAAAACTTTAACTTAAAACCGTTATTTTATTTACATTTGGTACATTATATACTTAGTTATTCTTATCACTAAAAATTAAAATATTCGCATTACTGAGATATGAAGTCGTTGTGTCTAGACTAGACCATACGTATTGTTGTTGGTTTTTGTCTTTGGACATTTGCGTTTATTAATTTTAATTCCTAAATATTAATTGTTGCCGATTGCTTGAAAATATTTTAAAAAGTGAACGAAGGGCGATAGTATATGTAGTAGGCTATGTGCTACTAAATCCATTAAAAAAATATGTTGAAATGAATACTTGATCTATATATGTACCCGAAGATCCACCGACCATATCACTAATATGTTGTTAAATTCAAAACACTGCCACCACCCATTAGTTTCTAGCCCAAGTAGAAAAATGCTAATAATTCTTATATCTTAGTGTATTTTCACATCGGTGAAAAAGAAAGATCCAGTCTTGTCTGCAGTGGCTATTACCTTTTCCACTTACGCTGGATCACACCCACCGAAACATCAGACCAGAAGGTATCTCATACGTTATGGGTCTGAAAGAAAAAGCAGTGCGTAGCGCGACTTTGCTTATTTACATGACCATCGAGTTTATTCGAAGTGAAACGCAGCTAACCAATCACAGTGCGCCATTGTGACGCAATGACATGTAATTGGTTCGCTACTTGTCACTTGGAATCCACTCGATAATCAGAAATGAAATGCAAACCCGTGCTTCGCCCTCCTGTACGTAGTCTTAGGCTACGTAAATTGGGTCGTCGAGCTTGACCAACCCGCCGGGCGCCGAGCGCAGCGACATCTGGACGCCCATCCGCGGGGACGAGCCTGCGCTGCGCCGCGCTGCTGGCTCCGTCGACTGCCGGTAGCTACAACAAAAATGCATCGTGTATGTAAAGAAAAATATTATACATGTGGTAACTTATTTCTCACACCTAATCAGGATGGCTCTAAGGACGGTACACGCCATGCGCTAGCTGATCGACTAGTGAACAAAAGTGTTCCGGATGAAGCATCATGGTTGTAGGTACCTCACTTAACCATTGACGATAGGTTTAAAATAAACATAAACCGCGAACACCACCTTCGCCGTTAAATAAGAGAGCAGTTTTATATGATCTACTGACTAAAGCTTTCCCCGGCGAGCCATAATGTGGCTTTGATCGCCCGTGGATCAGGGTCTAATTAAAATCCAGATTAAAATGGTCTTTGATTTAGTTTTGTGCGTTGCACATGGTTGAACATCCTACTTTTGAACAACTTTTTCCCGCTCTACATTAAATCTTCCTACACTCACGTTTTAAGTGTTTCCAGAGGGTCTGCATTGACGTTTCGCACTCCTGTCTCTGGGTCAATTGTGGTCAAAATGCATCTGAAAATTGTAATACAAAAAAGTTTGGTAACAGTATCATTTTTAAGTACACAGTACATAATAATAGGTATTACGATTTACTTCTAGATGTTCTAACCTAAAGCACGGCTTGATGATTTCAAAAACGTTGTCTCCAATCTTGACGAACTTCCAGTTGTCCTCATCATAGGCCTTGCCGCCTTTCATCACGAAGTTAGGACGGAAGTTGCGCGGTGTGACTTGCGTCTCCTTCAGCCGCGTGTTCAGGTCGTCCACGGACGCTTGGTTGACCAAGTTGAACGGCACCTCGTCGGGTAAAGCGCCCTGGTAAAGTGGGATTCTTATTTTAAATTAACTACCTATAAAATATATTTACTTAAATGAAGTTAGTCAATTAAGTATGTAAGTATCTTTTGTAAAAACCTTTTTAAAATAATGATTTTTTCAAAAATGTTAAATGTCAATGATATTTACGTACAGTATCATTCTTAGTAAACCTGTAGATCTTGCTGGTGCCAGCCCTGAGAGTGCGAGCTCCGTGCGAAGCGTAATACACTAGCCTGAAGTTGTTCGATGACTTGTCTAAAATTCTGAAAGGTCAACAACTTCAACATTAGTATTCAATATGTCCTCAACAAAAATAATAAACCTACCTAAATACTTTTTTTTAAAAGTAGAAACCCGTACACAAATAGGTATAAGTAAGTATTATATAGAAAGTTTTGTCCGCGTCTTTTCCATTTCCAACACATATTTTTACATATTTCTTGTGTAAATAATGGTAAACTTATCTACTTATCAGCAATTCAAAGTAAACATTATGGATAATACAGTAAGATAACTGTACTGTACTGTATAAATATAAGAAGAAAAAATAACGTAATGCCACCACCCACTTATCACGCATTGATAAAAGAGGTCTTATAATAATTTTAATCATGTCATTTGTCCTCATTTTTCAGTTTGACCTGAAATATTGTCTAGCATCTCGTTTTGTAAAAAAATGACAAAAAAGTCACGCAATGCCGATTATCCTATCCACAACCGCAACAATAAATTGTTCGGTTCGGTTACGCTCTTACGATTTCACGACTTGAATGAACCAAATAAAATACACGATTGACTTTTACAAAACCGATGAGTAATAATTTTCCTGAAGTTGTATTATATTATTACCTAGAGATCCACTCGCTGGTTTCATGGCCGCAATCGAACACTGGCACCTCTACTCCCCACACGCGGGCAGTTTTTGCGCACTGATTTGTAACTACCTAGAAATAAAAAGATTTTACCCAAACATACATACATACATTGCAAATTAAATAAAAGCTATTAAAAATATATAGGTATCATTTATTTATCCACCATCTGATGTGCACTGCACGGATCGTCAAATTTAAGTAAGTACCTAATTCTCAAAAAGCTACAGACTACTACATGAAAAAAAAGCTAAAGACATGCCTATTTTGGAGTACCTACCTCTGCCAAGTTGACGTGCACAGGTTCCATGTCAGCATGCTTGAGGGTCAACACGGAGCTCTTGACGGATGGGTGCACCAGTAGCATCTCCGGGTACGCGCGCGCTGTCACGAAGTTGTTCTTCTCGTCCACCACCATCAGAAATCTGAGACCAATTAAACCTGAATATATTCATGAGCGAATTTCTTTAGGGCGTATTTGATTAAGTCCTAGGTAGGGTAAGAATATAGGAACAGTAGCAAGATCGTTCACTCTTTCTGTGCAACTAAACAAAGTCAGTGAACAGTACCGGAAATGTTGTCTAATCTATGGTACCTAACAGGTAACAACTAAAGTGTGTATTGTGAGTAGAACTACCTGTCTCTAAGCCATCCGTCTTTTAACCCTAAAATCGAGAGTTCAGCTTTGTTCATAATGACGGGCCCACACGACTTGACCGGGTAGGCGTAGATGTCCTTGAGAGTGCCGACTTGGGTCCATTGTTCGGGTATCTTTGTCGCATTCTCCTGGTACCAGCGGTAGGCGTAGTAAGCTCCGCTGATGGCCCCGGCGGTTACCACAGCCGCTGTCACATACTGACCTGCAGATCAGGTAAGTGGTAAGTAGTCTGTGGCTGGCATTGAAGCAAATGTGCCAGCCGGTATGTGTATTTCGAAACGAAAGCAATAAAAGCTCTCATACAATCTACGCAACGTCCATGCATACGCATCGGCATCTGTCCAATTTCGGCGATAGTGTGTAGGCTGCATAAGTTGTGTTTCCAAAAAATGAGAATGATAGAACGGTCAAATATAGATAGTAGAAATAATTTAAGGGTCAACCAGGGCTGGAATGTTGTATGCCATGCTCTGTAATGTTGTTTTGTTTCACAGGAATAAAAAAAGATTTAGTCTTTTTTTTATTTTCAAGACCCAATTCCATCAAAATCTGACTAGCACTGTTTGTGTTATGTACGTCTCAGAATAGTATATAAAGCTTACAAATCATATCTATTTAAGTACAAAGAGGACGAATCCATTGACAAATATATAGATATATTTCGTTTTTTTTATTTCTATTATTTATTTTAACCTTGATCATTGCACGCATAATAGGTACAATGGAAACTTTTTGCTTAAATATTATATTCTTACCACGTTGACACGACATAGCTTTAAGAAAAGTCAACAGGACCTGGACCCCGAATCTAAACTTAAATCAACACAAGAAAATACTAATCGCTGTGTTTACGTACAGCGCGCATCGGAACCGATGTAGGACTGTCAATTCGGCCGGCGGCCTGGTGGCGGGCCGGGCGGGCGGCCCGCCACGCCAAGCCGCGTGCTTTGAATGAGATATTAAAACATTACATAGCTTAAAAAAGCCATTTTGAGTAGTTTTTACTAATAACATAAGTATCTAACTACCTAAACATCTTTAATGTGATCATTATCTTCGAAATATTGACCAAGAGCAATGACAATGACCTAACATCATGTGCGATTGTATCAAAGTTTATTGTTGTATTGTACGCGCTACGGTTGACGGGTTTATAACCAAGACATTCTCTCGAAAGTTGATCTCAAAAATATTGCTAAGTGCCTTTTAATGTAATTATTTTTGTTTAGGAATACCGCATACCGTTTGGATCTAAATTATTATAATATTTAAATGAATTGCAGATTTACATTGCAATGCTTGCTTGTTGCAAGATTCTATTTCTAAACACAAACGCCAATGTCAAAAGTAGGTAACGCAACGTCATTGACATTATGTCAACGTGTCCGACCGACGGGCGACGATTGAAGAACTTTGAGTACGAATTTACATATAATGTGCTATCAAGATTAATTCAACTATTAGTAAAACTATAAACTAGAAAGGCGTTTAATACTATTATAAAATGGTTTTGCTGGGCAACGATGAGGTACGTCAATCTGTTGAGTTTCAATTTCCTACCTAGTGATGCACCGATGCAGTATTTTAATTCTCTTAATCATTTTTTTATATTAATTTCTCATGTTACAGTTTCTTTCGGAGTTGACTAAACTTTTTCAAAAAGCTCGTAGTGCAGGATCAGTCACCATGACAATGAAAAGATGTGAGTAAAAATATCTGTAGTATGTATTATCATTTATTTATTAGGTAGGTAATGTAACTTGCATAATTTAATTTTTATGTTCTAGATGATGGCCGTACAAAGCCGGAACCAAGGGATGGTTCAGCTGTAGTGAAGGATCCTAAATACAAATGTTTAATAAGAGCACAACATAAAAGTAAAAAACTATCAACAGTTATTGAACAGAGAGATGTTGAAAAATTCAGTACAGCATATTCTAATTTGCTCAAAACTAGTGTCAACGGGTTAAAACGTTTGAAAAAGCCAAAAAAGAAAGCGGTGGCAACTCAGTAAGGAATTGGGATGGAGACAATGTGTCAAGACTGAAATACCTATTGTGCGCTGGGAAGTGATGAACAAAGTGTAAATAGTGAACCACCATATGCCTGGCCTGTAGGACGAGGTCCATTGAACTGTGCTCTTCTCTCGTGAGTGAGATAGGAAGAGTTGGAGTCGTGCTGCCCTTGCTAGTGATGCAGGCGCAATTTAGTCATGACCATCTGTCCAATGCACATTTTGTATACATACTTACCCATATTTTATATGTTACATTTTTCAGTAAAATTTATTAGCTGTATTTTGTTTGGCTGCATATATTTTTTATATTGTGATCATTCTAACCCCTTTTCTGAGTATTCAAATTTATCCACCCATGTGTAGCCATACATAAATGAACAAACTATCAAGTCAAAATGTGTTGTTAGCACTGGGTATTTATTTTTTCTTTTTTGTTGATCTATGTGTTAGACATAAACAGTCCACTATTTTGTAAATCATTCTCAAAGGTCATATTATATATTTTGCCCATATTTTAAGTTATTATGGTTTCAAAACATTGAAAAATAAACTCTCTAGTAAAAGATCTTTTATTATTTTTAGTCATTAGTATAACAAAATGATAACATTAATTTCTTATATCACTAATATACATTTGATATCACAATATGAGACTGTTATACATTCCAATATAATTCATAATGTTAATCAGTTCTTATAATATTTTTCTATGTATACAATTTAAATACAGCAATAAAAATATAACATTAAATACTTTCAAATTAAATACTGCTATACAATAATAACTAAATTAAATGACTTGCTTTAAATCTATCAATACTACAAATTATGACTTAAGTATGCAAATTATTTAAAATAAAATAACAGCTTAAAATACAACTTGAGACTTGCATAAGTAATAAGTATTTTAATTATTAAAAAATAAAGTGCTTGTTTTAAATTGAGAGTTTACCCATGTCATGTCTGTCATAATCAAAGCATATTACAATTTAAATTTTGAATAATAAATGAACACAAATCAGAAGCATCATAATATCATAATATCACAAAAAGAGCCCATAATTTGGCATACATTTTAATTAGATAGCAATTTTAGTATACATTTTGGCCCTTCAAAAATGAGCAATTTTGAAATATTTTTTCAAATTATATTTCAAGATTGTTTATATATCAATTCTGTGTAGGAGAGTAAATGACTTGTAGCATTGTATAGAGGTTGTAGTCATCCAAATTATTTGTTACAAAAGGCTTACAGTTGGCATCTTCAACCCAAGGATATGTTTTTTATATTTATATGAATGCCAAAAGTGATACAGTTGAGATGTGTGGATCGAGGACCAGATTCTATTTGCCAACAGTTGTACAGACGAAATACAGAATATCTGCTATTAACTTACGACATTGAGTAATGCCTTGTCTATTATAACGCCTAATAAGAGCACGATCCTTTTTCGACTGACCTGACTATTACAATGACGTTGCTTTTGTCAAGATCGCAGTTAGAGTAAATAACAGTTAAGTCTATAAAAAATAATACAATTAACCACGATCAGCATAGTATCAGAGCAGGTTCTTGTTGGTGAGCCGCTTGAGACAAGCGTTGCGGACCTGGTCGTGCCCGAGTCGCTCCGCTTCTTGCAGCACTCTGCGCAGGTCGTTGCAGCGGTCGTGACGCGCCGCCAGGATGTAAGCGTTACTGACGTTGCGGCACACCAGGTAGCAGGATATCTGGAATATGTAAATTGAGATTCTATATATTTGTGTTTAAATATTATTGAAGTGCTCATGTGCTCACATGTCTCGAACAAGTACGCCCCCGAACCCAACGCCCACGCTGGAAGCTGGCAGTGCTGTGAGTGGGAGCTACCTTGACAGCGACGCTGTGTATATCGCAGATGAGCAGCTCAGCCTGCTCGTCGTGCAGCTGTCCGCGCGCCTCGCAGCGCGACACCACCGCGCTCACGCCCCACTCCAGGACCTGGTCGCTCATCAAACTGGAAGAAATTCTCAATGTTAGGTCAATGAAAACAGTCATTTTTCATCTTGACACGTGTGACGCTTTTATAGTTATATAAATTGTGTATAATGAGATTATAAGTTGATAGTCAAAATTTTAAAGGAAAATTTTATTTTCTTCTTTTTGGAGCATTTAAATAAAAGCTTTTTTAAAAGTTTTTTTCTTTTAATTTGTTTAACAGTGTTTTCACTTGAACACTCAATTTACCGACTTTTTTCTGTATCGAAGAGATTTTAAAAATAAAAAAAACATTAGGTACTTATTATTTCCCTGGGGAATCAAAACGTGATAATCATATGTACTCACTTCGCCGCGGTCTCTTTAGAAGCCCTGATACACTTGGCCAAACTCTTCACTTCCATGAAGCGGTCCGCGTGCACCAAATATTTCGCGACATGCGTGTAGATGTTCATGGAGTCCAGCTTGTGTTCCGTTATGATTCTGAAAAAGTTTAAAAAGTTTAAATACCATTTTTTGTAGGAATTATCATATACTAGATTTATTTTAAAAGTTTTTATCTGAGAACCAGATATTCTACATGTTATCCGCAGTTTCGATGAAAACATACCTAATATTAGTTAGGATGACTCACTTGAAGGCTAGATCGTAGCCGGCCTCTATAGAGGCCCCGGTGGCCAACACAACGGCTACTAGCCTCATCTTGTCAGTGTTGGACCCGAACAAAGTTAGCGGCCTGAAGTCGTTACTCTCGGACTCCTTCCGCGCATGCGGCAACGGGATCACCTGAAATTCGCATTAGCTATTTGAATGGACAGAAAGTAGAATTCATATAGCAATTTCTTTAACCATAGACGATAATTTAATGTTACATGGATTAAATATAATTTAACTTTTTTGTCATACAAAATCATTGTACCATTACATTATAGTCTGTCAAGAAAGTTAATGAGGGTGCTGTCTCCTGTTGGCTGGCAACATTGGGTATTTATAAACCAATCTTGACTATTATATTTGGTATTGCAATGGCAAAAAAGATTTTGAACATTTACCTCTTTAAGAATACTATTGTTGTCTATCAGCTGTTAAGGCTGTGTGTTTAATAATCGCCCCTTCACGACACCCGCGGGAAGATATGGAGTGGTCCTATACTAGGCCGGAACCACATGACACACGCTCCGAAGAGTTACGTGGTGATTAATTAAATAATGAAGAAATTTACCTCATTAACAACTTTCTCGTTTAGTCTGCCGCTAGATTCGGCGGCAGCAAGGTAGTTGGCCAGCTCTATTTGACGAGAAATTGTGGTCATCAGGTTGTCTATGGTGGCCTTGTCCAGGTGGAATTGAAACGATTTCGGGTCGTTCACCTCTGCAAGTCATAAAAAAAGTATCGTTATTCATCTATAGTGGTCAAAATTATTGAATTAAATCACAAGTTTATTTTCCATTTACCTTGTTGAACCTGACATTACTTTCTGACAAATTGTGTGTTACAGTTAATTTCTGTAACACTTTAGAAACATTAAATAAAACAGATAAACTCTTTTCGTATACAGCTACAGTCGTAGGGACTGTAGAATTAGGACTGGACCAGTACCGCTTCAATAAATAATAAAAATTATTTCAATACATGGAAAAGTTTTACAATAAATATTGATACGCTCAGATGAGAGATAGAGATCGCCGTAAGATACTGACTGGTAAGTGTGGGCACACAGTGCGCGAGGTGGCTGAGCGCGGCGGAGAGGTGGTGCAAGCGCGCTTGCAGCGCCGCGAAGGGCGCTTGCGGCGCGAGCGCGCGCGCGTACAGCAAGGCGCAGGTGGCGGACGCGCGCGCGTGCTGGGAACTACCGCATTGGAACGCGTACAGCGCTTCCAGGCGCTTGCTCTTCTCTAGTGTGCGGCAGATGTGCATTATGTAATCCTGAAATAAGTAATGACTGTGGTAATGTTAATTAATGTTTTGATAGCTATTAAAACATTCATCAATTATTTAATTGACCCCGAATATTTGATTTAATTAAAAAATAAATCAAACATGATTAATTAAAAAAATATATGATCATAAAACTTACCGCCCACATTTCCAGCGTGCTATCCATGTCAGACATAGCCTTTAGTAGTTCACTGACCTTATCCCTCTTCAAGCACTCCATGTAAACAGACTCGGTAAACGTCTCCTTGTCCACCATGTTATCGTAACAATACCTAATTACCTCCCCCATAGTACTATGCTTCATAAAAAATAATATGTTCGCTACGTGAGATCCATAATTCGTCAAATAGTATACGCATTCTTTAAAAAAGAATGGGTCCAATCTTTTTAAATGGTGATTTGTTTTCGGCTCTGGGTGGTGGCTGTTACGCCTCAGCAAACCTTGCGCTAAGCTCTTTTTAGGCTGTATGGTGGCTGTTTGGAAATCGCTGTAGTCGCCTTGTTTTATTTTTTTCACGCTAGCCAGGGTGTGCATTATGTTGAGCGCGGGTTCTATGAGTCGAATTTTCTTTTTGTTCGTATTCATTGTTGTTAGTTTTTCATTCGTGGTCTGAAATAGTAATAAATCGTATCGTTAAATGGCAGTGACTTTGTAGGCAAGGAAATAAAGTACTTTAATTAATCCTATTTTTACCTTTATAGTTTCCGCCTTCTGCAGTAACTGATGGTTAACCGGGTAGTTCATATCCTCAATTAGAGTAATAATTTCATTCAACAACGGCGGGTTGGTCCTCGGGCGGCCATCAGACTGGACACTGGACATCGAACTCGAGCGCTCCGATTTCTCGGAATACCTCAATCTTCGAATTTTTTTGTTCACAAATTCTGAGGCTTCTTTTCCGTACTCACAATCTTCGGCAATGTCCACGCAAACGTTTACAGTATTCTTGAAGCAGTGTGCGAATTTTTCCCGCGCTTGCTTGAAGCAACCCGCTTTCAAGCACGATTTGCCCCACGCTGCCAGCACGCTGGTGCGCGGTAACCCTGATTTGGTAGCGATCTCTAATGCCAACTCCCATTTCTCGGCTTCCAGTAAGGACCGCACTATTTGACCTGTTAATGAAAAAAAAACGAATTAATAAATAATGCTGAATTACCATGTCCATTACACGACAAAAACTCGAATAGTTCAAGTTGCAATAGAAATAGGGTTATAACAATGATTTTAAACACAAAGTTGGAGCACGGCACGTGTTAAGGGACTAAGATGTCAGCGCTCTCAATTCTTACTATATACTTCTAATACTAATATAAATTTGCATATGTGTGTGTGTGTGTGTGTGTGTGTGTGTGCGTGTGTGTGTGTGTGTGTGCGTGTGTGTGTGTGTGTGTGTGTGCGTGTGTGTGTGTGTGCGTGTGTGTGTGTGTGTGACTGACCGGCGGGCGCGGCGTGGTGCACGAGCTGGTGCGCCTGATGCCGCACGAGCGCCGCCAGCGCGTCCGCGTGCGCCAGGCAGCGCGACGCGTGCGCAGCGCCCGTCTGTGCCACGCGCGCGCTCCTGAGACATTACAAAACCTTTATTAGACTTACGATGATTATACGGGCGACTGGGTGAAACGGTCCTATATTTTAAATTTTGTGAAATGCAAAAAATATACAAATGGTTAAATGTTATACATATCAGATAACAAAGTAAAAATAATATAAAAATAGTTTATCTGTTCCACTTACTACTTCAAAGTTTGCAATTTTGCAATTTCTACGAGTCAAGACCTTAGCGCCATACTAATAAAGCCCGAAATGCATCCAAACATGACGTCAAATATCTTAAGGTAAATGAAAAATTGAGAAGCAAAGATAATGTACAATTTTGTTTATATCATGTTGGTAACATATTAAAGAACTTCTGAATACAAAAGTAGACTCTAAACACTTGTTAATAAAGTTTAAAGTGCTGGCCGAGTTCGACCTTATCGGCGTTAGGGGGTACAATCTTTCTTAGAACATTCATTCATCAAAGATATAACTGAGGGCAGACAGAAGTGCCGGTCAGTGGAGTAGTATAGATAATATAAAGTAGTACTGACGCCTTCTCGTGCGGCGTCCGCGAGTAGAGCTCGTTGGCGGCGAGCAGCAGCGAGCGGCGCGCGCGCACCAGCAGCCGCGCGTCGCCGCCCGGCAGCGAGCGCGCGATCTCGTCGCTGCGGTCCAGCAGGAATCTGAACCACACGCCCAGGGACAATATACTTGTTCACTTTTTTAATTTTTGTTTGTTCAACATTGTCATTGACAAAGAATTGCGGATTAGGAATGTTTTATTTTTAATTGAATTTAATTGTAAATAAAGAATAAATATATATTTCGACAAAGTCGAGACGGGCCGCCAGTATTACAAAAAAAAAACTTAATTAAAAAACCCCTGAGTCCGAAATGGCTGACTTCATACCATCTGCTAGAAAAGAGCTGACAGTTTCCAAACGCTGAACTGAACGCATATTTTACCAAATATAGCTAAGAAATTCTCGGTTAAAATCTCTTTGAAATAAAATAAAAACTAGATCAAAATCGGTTCAGTTGTTTCGCTGGTTCGCTAAAATAGATAATGGGTCAGCAATTTATGGTCATTAAATATTAATAAATTGGTTTGCAATTATATCATGTTTAAATCAAAATAATGTTTGGTATAATTGACTATTGATAACCAGAACACCAGTGTTGACACACTTGATAAAAAATAAAGAAGATAATATTCTCACCTGGGGTAGTCCAGGTTGATGGAGTGCATCTTCATGATGGTGAGACAGAGCGTCACGTTTGGAATGAACTCGTAGCTGAACTCCGACCTCACAGCCTCGTTCTTACTGCTGCTGGTCGACAGGCACCTGATGTACACCATGAAAAATGTTATAAACAGCCATTTTGATGATTGTAATTAAAAATTAGACGCCACATAACAAATAGAGAAACTGGATGGAATTTATTATTTGTCACAAAAATTTAACTTAATTTTAAGGCACAAAAACCTTGTCGAAATTTGTTTTTTTTATTCTTCACCATACCTACTGGTGTGAAGGCTTAATGTTAGTGTGAGTGGTATTTGAGATATCAATTTTATCAAGTACATTTTTATAGATCCAAAGTATTTCGTAGATCATAGATGTAAAAATAATCTTACTCTTGCCAAAAATGTTGATTGAATACATTGAAATTTTTTGTGTGAAACAGTCGTCCATCTGATCACTAAACCAAGCTTCAACCAACAAGATTACAAACGGCAAGTGATGTTTCCATACCAGTCCATACAGGTGGCGCCACTGGCCGCCGAGTCGGAGTTGCTGCTCAGCATCAGGTTGTCGTGGTCCGAGACCCGCTTGTTCATGCTCTGCGTGTAGCAGTCGTCGCACACGCGGAA
The DNA here is from genome assembly GCF_027563975.2 of Plodia interpunctella. NCBI lineage: Eukaryota > Metazoa > Arthropoda > Insecta > Lepidoptera > Pyralidae > Plodia > Plodia interpunctella. The sequence goes on from NC_071310.1 coordinate 4,226,795, forward strand.
CTTCACGCCGCTCGGGTATGTCGGCACCTGGACATTATTAAAATAGGTAATAAAATACATTTATAGAAAAGTAAACAGTGTAATAAATGTGCCGACTTTGATTTTAACCGAATAATCTCTAAAAATCATAAAGACTATCAAGTGGGCGTATAATCTGTTTTACAAATCATCACTGAATTTTGTAAAGTTGGTAAATGCTTTACCAACTAGATGGAATAACTTAATAAAATCAAGGCTAAACACATAGTATGGTTTGAATAATATACCTGCATACGATGTGTAGAGCACGCGTGACAGACCAGTCTCCCACACCGTCGACAATGATGCCTCCGGATGATCATAGAGAATATAGACGTGCGGCACACCATGCAGCGGTCCGTGGAGTAGTCCTCCACCCACGCCTGCTTGCTTGGCACCTGCTCCGGCATCACGAAAGGCATAGACGCCGCTTCTATGTTTATGGAGTCTATGGACTGCAGCAAGGAGTCGTCCGAAGGCCGAGGCGGCGCCGGACACGAGTTCCTAGGGTTCTTCATGTCTAAAGCTTTCTCCGCGTAAAACCTCAACAATGCATCCACGGCATTTCGAGATATCACAAGACTTTCTATCGTCTTAATGTTGTAATACAAATTGTCACCGGTCGGATCCTTCTTCAAATTCGGTGCAATTTTATTAATAATCACAGCGAGAATATCCAATTTTGCATTCATTAGGAACTGTTCGATCATGAGCAGCGGCTTCTCTATCAAATCCCAGAACATGTTCCGCATATTGACGTCGATTTCGAGCATTATTTGCAATCCAATTTTTATGTTTTCAAACGCCTTCCAGTCGAAGGAGTTTTCCGAGATGAAGTCGACGCAGACTTGGAGTATTTCCACGTTTCTCACTTTGGACATCTCTTCTTGGATGATGTCCATCGCTTGCTTCTCAGGCAGCCTGTGAAGCAGTTCCGATACGAAGCCTGGAGTGGCCTGGTTGGTGTACTCGAACAACTGCCGTAGAAGGTTCATTATGATAAGATTCTTCATGTTTTCCGACACTCCTTGGACGTCCGCCCATTCCAAACATAGCTTGAACTGAAAAAATAATACCATTAAGTCTTAACTTTACTAATAGGATGTATGAGTTACAAAAAGTTGGGGAGTTACTGTTTGGGAGATAGCGATCAATGAAATAAAGTAATTATTTACTTTAAAATTCTAGGTATTTACAGACTTTATGTTATCTTCTATGTACTTGTGTTTTGCATCCTTTTATATTGGTTTTGACAAAGAGTAAATAAGACAGTTACCTGTTGACTATCAAGAAGGACCTCAATGATCTCCTCGGGATTTTGAACAGATTTCTCATAGATGTCGTACCAGTGCCGCCGCACACAGGGACTCTCGCCAATTATCGATGCTATCTAAAAAAACAAAATACATCATTAAATATATACCTCCCCATTTCTTATATATTTAACCCGTGAGATAAAACATTACATACTTGATCGTAAAGCGGTATTTTAGTCATCCAATCAGTGCACTTTTTGTATAAGCCTTCTTCTAAAATGTCCTGATTTAACAGAAATCTTAGATAATCTAATACTTCCAACGCGCCCTCTGCCGGCCAACTCGACAAGTTGTTCAACACGAGGTCCACTTTCAGTTCCGGGCACTTCAGATATTGACAATACTTCCAACTGCTACTTATCTTGGTATTCGTGGAAAGCTTGAATAGTATTAAATCTCTAAGGTTGGCAAGGTTGGCGCTGCACATCCGCTGGCGCTCGGACAGAGCCTCGATGATGTTCAGACATTTGAGGATCTTGCCCCGTTCGACCAGCTGCCGCATGTACGGGAACAGCTTGTCTAAATCGACATTACTATGAAGCGACGCCATATATTTATTGCCGCCAAATAATACTTTGGTACAATTGAACCTTTCTAACTCCATATAATTGTTCAAAATTTTGGTACGCGCGTCCATACTCTGTTGCAGAGAATTCTCATCAGGGGATGTATGGATTTTTTTTATAATGTGCGCCAATACCCAGTTGTGTAACACGACATATGTGAGACATTGCGAGTCAGGTGGCCGGGGCGCTGGGGAAAAGTCAGCCACGGGATCCAAAAACAAATTTTCTTCCGGGTTCTTGAAGTCATAGACGACATGAAGTAAGCTGTTAAAGTTCGCCTCCGAGGCTTCCTTGTGACAACCGGCTAACGTGATAGACGGACAGAACGTCAAAATAAGCTTTGGTATCAAATTAACGTTTAATTTCTTCGATATTGGTTCCAAATTGGTTACAGGAACATTTTTACCGTGTATCATCTTCCCGAATATATCATGTAGTTGTCTTTCTAAGATAGCAAAATAGGGGAGATCCGAAACGAGCGCTGCGCCATCGTCTTCTAATTGACTATCCTCGAGTTCTAACTGCGAAACAGTTTTACAGTACATGTAACACATTCTAAGATACGGCATTCTAGTCTTCTTGACGCCGTGGCGGCAGACCTCGCTGACATTACACACGTCTTTGTCAGACGCGGCGACCACGTTCATGTAAATCTGGTGATATTTTTGTAATAAACTTTCGTCAAAGTTTTCGGAAAGTTTGGGTTTGATAACATCCGTCAAATCCTCACAAGCCTGCCTCAACTCTTTACAGAGCTGATTGAGTTTGCAGAACTCTTTGTGTTTGATCGGAACGCGGCAGTCGGCAATGAGGCCGCAGATGTTGTCCACGAAGTCGAAAGACTTCTCCGTGTTGCCGAATATTTCGAAGGTGACGCTCGCTATGTCCTCAACAAAGCGGATGTAATTCGTTTTCTTCACCGCAGCTATGTCTGTGCTGCACCTCACTTCGGCTAGTTTTCTTTCCACAACATTTATTAATCCGTAAGTGATTTCCCTATTCAGGCCGCTGCTTAGCAAAATGTCGACTGCATTAATGAAAGGGGCGTTTTGGTGGTTGTATAACTGTAGATGGGGGTGGCGAGAGGCCAAGTCGATGATGTCGAAAGAGTTAGGGGATCTGTTCGATGCCAGGAAACCTTCGACGAGTCCCATGACTTCTGTGGAGACTACGGACAGCGCTGATAATTCTTTGGTCGGGTAGCGGGTGTCGTCCCGGTAATATATTATATTTTTAATTTTTGTCACTAGATGGCGCAGTTGTTCAGTGAAAGTTACTTCGGTTGCAATTTCCGAATCGGCGAGATCGAACATCTGGAAAATAAAACATTTTTATTTATTTACATATATTAATACTTAGTTTTGTTTAATTATACATAAGAGGCCCATTTCCGTAATGTATCACAAACATATTTTGTCTTGTCAGAGTTGATTCATTCTAAAACTCCTTGGACTTGTCCAAAGGTCAAAGAACGTCATGTGTCAGAGCATATGTTCATTGGTTATTGCATGATATATACAATGAAATTTCATAATGTATTGAATAAATATTTACTTAGGAGTAAACAAATATTATATTATTTTATGGCGGCCCTGTATATATCGAGAATACAAGGCGTAAGTCGAGAAGAACCTGTCTACATGTTGTTGAAAGATAACACTGACTATACAATTGAAGAAACGTTTGGAGAAAAAGAATACGAGTTCATCCATAATGACGAAACTGTTGAAACACTTTATAATAAAAGCGGTTTGAATAGGTCTGGTCGGTCTTTACTCCAAAATATTTAAAGCATGGTAGCATTTCTATTATGATTTAAATATTTCGGGGTCAAGTTAGTAAATATGATATGATAAAACATGAAGACCCATTGGGTCTTCATAAGTAGATAAACCACACCATTCAGTTATTGATTGATTTGTATTGATGAATAAACCTAATCATATTTTACTATATAGTCTAGAGCTTAAGATGTATGAGAAGATTAATCATACGGACTTACATAGCAAAAATTCTGTAGAGAGAGAACGCACTAATTGCTATTTCCATTATCTCCCACTGACCACTGTCTCACCGGTAAGGAAGTATATAATACTAGCTATAGGCTAAAAACCTCTTATTAATAAAACAGTTAAAGTAAACTTAAAGCTAAAGTACGTTTTGTCACTATCACACTTTATAATGTTTGACATTGACAGAACGAGACAACATACTTGAGCTTAGTATCCTTTTAACTTTTTTATGATCTACTACTATACCTACTTTATTTATAAGGGATATAGCCTTAAGTACCCAATGTTAATCTCTCTTCCAACACCAAAAAACATTGAGATGTTTTTTGGATGTTCAACCCAATGCTCCGTTTTGAGGACAAAAAAACAAGGACAAATAAACACAATTTCACATTTATTATAATGCTGCGTAATTTGTGTTAATCAAAATCAAATCATTTATTCAGAAAATAGGCCTTCACAGGCACTTTTTCACGTCATATTCTAAATTAAATGATATTTATCAAAGCTACAAACTACTATCATTTCGGAACGACCACTGCTGAGAAGAAATGAGAAGAAATGTGTTGGTCCCTATTATGCCAGAAGGGCTTACCATTTTTTAAATATAAATTTATGTTTAATTTTTTATTAGTAATATAACAATGTAAGTACACATTGTTATGATCGTGATCAAGTGCTGATGAAAGGAAAAAATAGAAAGCTGAGAATAAATCGGGCAAGAATTTCCCATTAACACAACTTATGAGTTTGATAATATGCCTCCAGCCAATTACCAGTTTAACCTGTCCGACATATAATAGTCTGCATTAACATAAAACATTTTATGTACAGTACATGTGCTGTTTTATAAATATCATGTGAGAACACATACAATGAATTGTGCAAATGATTGTACCACGTAAATACATTCTTTTTTATCAACAACCCAGTGTCAACGACCAGCCAGGGTCACAGCTGCTATCAGTACAATAATAATAAACTAAAGCTTTAACTCCGCAATCTACATTATACTCAAAATATAAGTAGGAAAAACAATTTGGAACTCCAACGTAAATTGCATTTTATTTGGATAAATATTTCAAGTATTATAGCTAGCGACCCGGTCCGGTTACGCACAGTTTAATAGGCCGTTTTGTATGTCTAAACATGCCGTTATTAAGTTGTCTATATAACAATGAAAACTGCATCAAAATCCATTACGTGGTTAAAAGAAGAAAACCTTAGAAATAAACAGGCGCGGCGGACGACTTTGTTTTATACTATGTAGTATTAATGCGATGTGGGTAGATATGCGAAACATCAAATCAACAGGCTAAATGGTCTGTGCAACAGGTCACGTGCTGCCTGCCCTGCACATATTAATTAATTATTATTAAATTATACAGATAACATAATATTCCGAATAGCAACAAGAGATCGTCGCATAATGCCCTGTGATCATTCAGATACACATGTCCAATATGTCTTACGTTAGTAAGAAACAAGCGGCTCGTAGGGGTTTGCTCGGATAAAAACATAATTAATCATACACCGTAACCTTCCTCAGGAATCACACTATCTATTGGTGAAAACCGCATGAAAATTAATTTTTAAGTTTGTCGCGAACAGACAGGCAGACTGACGCGACAGGGGACTTGTTTTACAATAAATAAGGAAGGATTATGTACATTATTAAAATCTAGCGGGAAGCTTTTAAAAACATTAAATATAGTGGCCTCGATTACGTCGCCATGTGGTCGCTATATAACAAATTTTATATGCAATATTTATTTTGCTGTTTTAGATTTTTTTGGTTTTCAAAATTAGAATTAGCCCAAGTAAAGAGTACTAATACTAACATCTGGATTTCTTGTTACAGCCAAATAAATATTGGTACTATAAAAAAGACAAGCCTATAAAATATGTTTATATAAACAATGGAACTGATTATATGTACATACCATATGACAATTTCCTGAAAGAGGAAGAAAGAGATGAACAACGTTTACGTTATTTGTCGAACAGTAATGGTGTAGTATCAAATAGTTTATTCCATTTATTACAACATTGTAAGCAGAACTAAATATTATGTACATATCTATAACTAATATTCCGAATCGAATTAGACATCGAATTAGTAAAGTTCAATAACACCAGCCCAAATATAAGGACTCTTTCATACTATTCCTTAGTATGAAAGGTTTCTATCACAGAATAATAAACTATTTCCATGCATATGCCTTCTTATAACATGGTCCATAAAGGATATATCTGAATAGCTTTAAGCTTTCTTGACAATTCCTTCTACTTTTTAAAATTTTGAATAAAATTATCATGTCGCCAGACGGCCAAACATTTTTCCATGCCTTGACTCTATAACATTTAACATTCTTTGTTAATGTTTTTCATTAACAAGGTCTCCTGTTATGTATTTTCTGTGCAATTAAGTTATAGGAATAAAATTCAACTTTCAGACACAAACAGCCCCGCACTGCTGCGTACAATAAAGTCGTTGTTTACATTTGACCCCCATTGTAAGAACTGCACGGCGGAGGAGCTGACGAACATTGGCCTCAAGTCCATCTGTTGCATAGCGTTAGACTACCAACGGGGCGAAGCGCCCAGGGTGCTGGCGGCGCGCCTGTGGCGTGTCGTGAAGATTTGGACGCTTGTCTATCTGTTCATAGCCTTGCCTTTGTGGTGTATGAAAGGTATGCCCAACAAAACTGACATGTTCTTTTGTTAAATAATAAATTACGAGAATAGATGTTTTACCTAAAGTTGATTATTTCGATGAAATTGATAGTCGACACTGGTTATAGTCTGGTCGAATTTTCAATGTAGTATTAGTACTTCCATACATACATAAATAAGTACATCCAGTAAATCCATACTTCCGTATCCATGATTCCATCTAATATTATAAATGCGAAAGTCTCGTCTTTCTGTCTGTCCGCTGTCAAGACTAAACTGCTGGGCCAATTTTGATGAAAGTTCCAATATAGCCTAATGCGGGCGGATCCACGGGAAACAAACAGCCAGTATCAATATTCTATTTCTATATACATTCAGGATGGTGCTGTTGCTGTCTGTGTTGCAAGTTCTTCAGACCGAGAGAGACGATCGAGGAAGCTAAGTCGTATCTCCTGAAGAACCCTCCCGGCGTGCTCGCGGTCAACAACAAGGAAATTCGCTACCACCCCAGTGAGAGCGAGAGAGATGCGTGCGAAGAGTTCGAACATCTATTGAGGACCATTTGAGGAAAACGCTGCACTTTGCACGGATTGCACTTTTACTACAATACTTTATGATACGACGCACATATGTTTATCACATATAATATGGCATATGTTTCTTCACGCTTCTTTGACGTTTTATTGTTAATTAAACCTACACTAGATCGCTTGTATCATAATGTTTGTGTAACGCCGCCGCTGTTTACATGCTAATAGTAGGTCCTATGTAATTTACTATACTGTGCACTGGCTAATATAAAATTAAATATTAATGTTTTTGTTTTAATTGGGACTTTTTATAAGCAGCATTAGTAGTATTCATAATTAGTATAATTACTCTTTTAAGTAAAACAGCGTCCATTCTTATCATACTAATATTTATTAAAGTTATGAGCCATAAAGGTCAATCTACTCATACTAATAAAAATAAAGATTAATTTGTTATGAAACTCTTGTTTGTCAATAAAACGAAAATGGATCTCACCTCTAGTATTTGGTTGGCTTTAGAGAAGTCATTGTTATACAGCGCCAGTGCCACTAAGCAATTGGGCTTCGCTAGCATTATTGAGATGAAATCAATTATATTTCCTTTTGTGGTTATAAATGCTGAAAACAAAAATATTGTCAATACAAACCATAAATTACAAATTCCCGTTTCTACATATATTCCATAGTCAAAAACATAACCAAAAGCAACAGAAAAGGTTCATTTGTTGCAAGATGATGCCAAGACCCAGTGTTATATATAATAATAGTAATTTGTAAATTGCTTTTGCTCTACTATACTAAATAACACCTTTGATAAATTAACGTACCATCGTCATTAGCTGAAATTGTAGAGGCTAGCATATGGTCAGCATCATACTTGTTATTTGTATGTCTTCTCCTGGCTTTAGGCTTCTTCCTCAAGGTTTTCACGTCAATCTCCCGTTCATCGTCCTCACTGCTCTCGTCCACTTCCACGTAATCTAGACAAAGCTTCAGCTGCACAGGGCTCGGGTCTGGTGACAATGTTGAGACGAGCTGCAGCTTCCAGACAGAATGGTTCACCACTTTCACCATGTGCTTCAACCTCGACATCAAGTCCTGATCGATATCTGGTCCAGCATTATCCTCCATTTTCTCCAAGCATAACTTCAGGGTATTCAACACAAGCTGTGTGGTCAATGAATTGCACATAAACCCTGTACTATTACTTTTAATGTTATTAGGATTTGGTGTTTGTTTTTTGGAATAAAAATATGAACATTCAGAGTGAGTGCCACATGGAAATTCTTGGTTGTGTTCATAGCAAGAAAAGTATTCATATCTTAAAAACAAGCAGGCGAAAATATTCTCTATGGCTTCTATGCAATATTCTAATGGGTAAATTGACAAGACAAGACGTTTTATCTCATCCAGGGAAGATGTTGTGTCCTGAGTCTCATCAGATCCTTCTGATAAACTTAGTATGGTATCTATTATCTTTGTTATAGCACAGTAAGTGTTGTAAGTCACAACTTCCCAATTAGTTTTATTTTCAGTCTCAATGCTGGCCTCATTTTCTTTATCATGAAGCATCATTAATTCCTTCACAAATTCGTTATTTGTATTTAAGAGTCTTGATACCTTATATCTATCTATTTTGGACAGTCTGCACACCTGAGACATAACAGCTAGAGAACTCTGTGTCAACACTTGACTGAATATTGAGGTTGTCATGATCTTGCTGTTGTTATCAAGACAAAATTTGATTATTGTCAATTCTCTTTTCACTTCTGTTAAATAAAAGTGTAAATGTTCATCAGCCTTTGTGTAAGTATCAAGTATGGAAAATATATTTGTTAGTTGGTTGATTAAAGATGGTAAGTCATAAGTTTCAGGGCTATTTGTTAGGTCTATAAGGACCATGATCAGTATTTGTTTTGTGAAGTTATTGATTTTGAATGTAACAGTTTTCAGGTCATTCAGTTGATGTTTATAGACTTGAGCAGCCTTCAGCAGCCAGTGGGTCTTGTCTTGGTAGCACAGTTCTAGCATATACTCAGGAGTTAATTTGAATTCTGTCTGTGGTTCATTTTTCTGCATCTGATCTGACACTACATTTAGAAGCTGAGGTTTTTTATGCAAAATAAGACTTAATAGTATTTGTTTTCTGAATTGTCTAAAACTATCCTCGGTGAGAGGCATTAGTATTTGCTGCGAAAATTGTGGTAAATACTTGTCCTCCCATCTTACTAATGAGATTAATGTTATGAGTTTATCCGAACAGCTGTTTTCTTTGAGTTCAGCTTTTAACACTTCAAAATAAAAAGTTTGTATTTTATCAGTATTCATGACATTTGGGAAATTATCTTGAATGAAATTGATAAGAGTAATGGTAGTGACAGGGTTGCTTCTTAAGTTAACCTTCAAGAAATTATATGCCTGGTCTGTTAGTTGTTTAGGTTTGTTTGATTCTTCTATGTCATAATAAACTTGTAAGATTTCCTGGAAAAGTAATATCTATTTATTTATTTGTTCATCTGAGTAATAAAGGATAAATTAATAATAATCATGTAAAATATCTATGCGCTATCTCTACAGATTCTATTTAACAAAAAGAAGACAGACAAACAGAATAGTATATGTAGGCTATTTAAATTTCCTAAAATACATATGGCATCAAAACTTTAGAACACATGCCAATATTTTCTACTTGAAATCATACACACCTCAAATATTTCTTCATCAATTTCATCAAGAAGACGCAGCATATATTTCAGTTCTTCTTCCTTCATTTTACTACCAAGAGCCATGTTACTGCAAAATATGATTAATATTGATAAGTTTGTCAAATAGGTATATTTTTAAAAGTAAATACATATTTGTTTTATTTTCTACTTTACCTGAAACATGTACTGATATTGAAGTTTCCTACCTAATGATTGAATTGGTTAGAGCCAATTCAGTAAACAACCCATTAAATTAGTAAGTAGATGTTTATCAATGCCACTCGCCCTGGGTCACAAGTCATCTTATAAGATTCCTTCTGTGCTTTTGTTACTAAGAGGTACTGTATACAGAGCTACTGCTATTCAGTTTAACCACCAAGTTTAATTTTGATCCAATTTAAATATCTTTACTCTATATTACAATACAATTTAAATTTATAGGTACCTACATTAAGAAATCGTCATGTAGCGAAATACTATTCAAACAAAGACGATAAAAGTAAACACAAATCAATCATAAACTACCTTACAAGTGAAATGTACTTACGAATAAATTATTTACTCTTAAATTTATGTCATTTAACGCAATTTTAAGTTTACAGTGGTGGTTTGAACTGATATTTTTTCTAATTACATTATAACTGGGGACATCACAAATCGAAACTTTGTCTAAATTGCACAAAAATAGACTTTCTCAACCTACAAAGGAAAGGAAACGAAAGAAAACATAAAAAATGGTAAGTCAATGTCAGAATGTCAAATCTGTCAATTTGACAAATAAAAAAAATTTTTGGCAAACCTAGCTAAGGAAACTTTACAAAGAACTACCTACCTACTGTAATAAATTTAAGTTATGTCCTGCTCCTGCCTGTATGCGGCAGCAGAAGCGTGTGTAGAATATCAATTTGTCTATTAGAAATAATTAGAAAACAAAACAAATGTCACCTTTTGACAGTGACAATCAAAATATTTTGGCTGACTTTTTTAATTTTTAGGTTAGGAAATGGACGTAAATGCAATTGCTTAGCTTGCAATAGTCCAAAATAATCTATTTATAAAATTGAAACATTTCCCACAGCATCTGTTGGTAGTGTCTGTATCAATATGAAGTTTTTATCACGATGTGTTTTTCTAAGGACTATAACAAGTCGGTGTGCAAATGAAAGTAGCGGCAGCATAAGTAACGTTAATATTCGTTCTTTTATGGCTATTACCACAAATAGACGACTTGCCCTGAGAAAACCTCATGTATTTGCATCGGCAGTATGTGTTTATTCTTCTGATAATAAAAAACATTTTTTTAATTTGGAGAAAAAGACTGGAGCATTAAAAGATGTATTGGAGTACAAAAAAGAACAGTTAAAGGATACCGAACATAGGATACGTTTGCGGGGTGAGGAAATTGTTAGAGATATAAAGCAACAAAAAGAAATTACAGGACAGAAATTAAGAGAGAAAAAGGAACACTTGATCAAAGATATTTTGGAGACTAAGGCCAAAGTCAAGGAAAGGCTGGAAATTGTTGTTGAGGTAATTAAAAGAATATTGAACCTTACTAAAAATGTAATTTTATTTACAATAAATGTATGAAGATATAGGATCTCAAGAGCATTGACAATCTCATTATGCACAAGTGGGATTAAAACTTGGAACTCTTTGAACATAGACCCACTTAAATTAGCATCAGTTAATAATAAAAAAAATCACAGGTATAGAAGGCATGTTAATGTTGAAATTTTAATTATAAAAACAAAGCCATCATTATTATGAATTAATTAGCATATAATTAAGTTTTGACCCTGTGTGTGTGTAATAATGTTAGGTAATAAACTTTTATGTGTGCACTCTGCTGGTTTAAAATATTGTCATGTACCTAGTTAGTTTGTCTTAACTATTACCTCTCAACACTAGCTTCGACAGTATTCTTTGTAATAAATATGTGTTTATTTATTCAGAAAGAGAACCCATTTACAATACCAAATATACTATGCATGACCAGAATAGTTATGTCACCTTATTTGGGTTATGTTATACTACAAGATAACTACACACTTGCATTGGGACTGGTGACATTTGCGGGAATCACAGATTTGGTAAGTCAACAACTTTGTTTCATTATATACCTTTTAGGCAATCAACATTGAGACATGAAGTGTTGTGCTCATGATTTGAATGCTATTCCCATAATTAATATTGGAAGGCTGGTGTACTGAGATACAGAATTTACTTATTTCAGGCACCAGTCTCTCACTATCTTGTTTTATATTAATAACAATCATCTGCAATGTAACCATAATCTTCTGTCACTCCGTGGCGTGGGACGCATCCACTAATTCCATTTAAGTCGATATACTGGTGAAGTTAGCGTAATTTAACTTAAACTCTTTGATCTTAACCTTAAAGTTGCTAATTATACACACAGTAAATTTAGCTCGTCAATAATTATTTTTTGTAGAGGTTTTGTGTGACAAAGATATATATTAGACTAGAAGAAACACTCCAGAGATGTCGCGTTCAGGTTCGCCTGGCATACAGCCCAATGTCGTATGCGGCTCCGAGTCCGATTTGAGCACAGCTTCCGAATCGGGGTGTGTTACACACTGCAAGTGTAGACATGGTGATGACTTCAGTGAGATGCTCCTGCGCTTTACTGCTGAAATAAGAAATTGGAAAACCGAAATGCAACAAGATATAAACCATATAAAAACACAATTGGACTCTGGTTTCCAGGAGTTGAGGTTATCAGCAGCATTCGGCAGGACCATGCCGACATGAAGAGTAAGATCCAGGAATTGATTATTGCAAACAGTGAGACTACAAAGGAAGTGACTTCGCTGCAAACCTCCGTTCAATTCAACAGTGACCAATGTAAGGAACTCAAGAAAAAAGTCTCTGGATGACAGGAACAAGACATTTTCAAGTCTCAAATGTGAGTTTGAAGAGTTGACAAAAAACTACAAGCTCAAATCAAAGGGACCGCTTGATGAACCTTGAGATTCCAGGGACGAAAATGTTCCTGATATAGTATTGGCTGTCGCCTCACATGCGGGAGTCGCGATTTCAACGGATGATATTGTTGAAGTAAAACGTGTAACCCCCTCGTGTCAATCTTCAAGGGACGCTCAAGGAATATAATAGTCAAGTTCAAGTCACGGGTGGTAAAAGATAACATCTTATCAGGGGCGAGAAAGAACAGGATTTCCACCAGGAGTTTGAATATTCCCGGCCCCATCAAGCCGGTGTATGTCAACGAACACCTCACTTACTACAACAAGATGCTGTTAAAAAAGTGCAAGGAAACTGCAAAGGTGAAGAACTTCCAATTTGTTTGGATCAAAAATGGACGAATTTTTGTTCGAAAATCCGACGGGTGTCCTCCCCTTCAAATTATTTCAGAAAAGGACATTTTAAAAATATCCTGAACGCAGTAAGCCATATTTTTCACAGGATTTCTTTATACACCTGTTTATCTTTGCTTTCTATCTACTACTCTTAATATTTGTAATAGTATTCGTTTTGCAAAAGATTTATTTATCCGTTTATGTTTGTTAAAGTTGCATGCTCCTTCTAGCTGTAAGTGCTCTTCGTCGTTAATTTTTTGCGCCCTGTCTCGGATTAACCGCATACCCGTGCACTCAATGCGCGTAACAAAGGTGCACGCTTTAACCTGTGGAATGAGTACCATGTTCGAAATTATAAAATCGTCAAATTATTTCTTAATAATTACTTTCATACAACTCTTATTTAAACAAGACGTATTTTATATGCCCTTATATTATATTGTAGATTCAAATGTATTTTCTATGCCTTTCATTGGACTCTCACCCCGCGAGATTTTTATAACTCCTCGTGATAGCATTTGGATATACTTCATTATTACCTAATTTTAACAGTGTTTGATAATAACTTAAATATTTTTTATCAGAATGCTCGCGGGCTGAGATCTAAAACCTTAGAAATTCGCCATAACATATTATGCAATGACTTTGATTTAATCGTCATTACGACGGAGTCATGGTTATTCGATGGCGAAATATGTGATGATAGGTATGATGTGTTCCGACTGGACCGCGACTTGAACATCACCGGGAAGTCGACTGGCGGCGGGGTGTTCATCCTCTCGCGTCATTCCCTGGAAGCGACGCGGGGGGAGTTCTCTTCGGCCACGGCCTCCGAGCTTTTGTGGGTGACGGTGCCGGCGCGCTCGTGTGGCGCATCGGTTGACTTACACATTTGCGTCGCTTACATACCTCCTGACAATCGGCTCCCGTCGGACATTAAAATATTTATTCAGAGTGTCACACAGACAATGACACATCATTGTAATGATAATTATTTGTTGATAGGCGATTTCAATCTGTATTGCATTGCCTGGGATAACGGTCAACCGACATTTTTACGAAAGGAGCCGATAGAATTACAGAACGCCGGCGTTGAATTGGTTGAGGAACTACAAGTATTAGGATTTTCACAATACAATTTTATAAAAAATAAGTCTAACAATACCTTAGACCTTGCCTTCTCTAATCTTCCTTTATCTATGACCCGTTGCTCCTCTCCACTCGTGAGGGAAGACCCAGCGCATCCTACCTTCATTCTAGAAATTTTGGACCTCAAGCTTCGACCTTTGGCTGAGGCGTCTGTCCCGAAACGTAACTTTAGAAAAACAGATTATAACTTGATAAATACACATTTGGCTTACTAGCCATTAGAATAGAATTATTATGTAGCAAGGAAAACCAGTCGATACTTCGACTGGTTTTCCTTGCTACATAATAATTCTCTAGACGAGGCAGTCGACAATTTTTACAATGAGATCAATCACTGTATCGATAATTATGTTCCATTAACAAATAGAAATAAACGTCGCTCTTATCCCGTTTGGTATACCACAGCCCTAATTAAAATAATTAAAGAGAAAGCTAAAGTTCATAGCAGATGGAAAAAATATGGTAATAGACTTGATTATGACGAATTCTCTTTGTTACGTAAGCGTGAGCGTCGTGTTCAACAGGAATGTTTTAAATTGTACACATCTCGTTGCGAAGATAATATCAAAGATAATCCCTAGAGCTTTTGGGCATACGCCAAAGCCATTCGTGGCAGTTCGAATTATCCTAAAACTGTAACTCTAGATGGAATTAAATATTCGGAAGGGATAGACATCTGTGGTGCGTTTAACAATTATTTCAAAAGTGTTTTTGGAAGCCCCTCCAATAGTTCTTTACCATCGCTAGATCATTTTGAGGGTATCGAAGTAATTTCTTAAATTCAAATTTCAACCGTCGAGGTAATGAAGTTGTTAGTGCAAATGGACGGCTCAGGAAGTGATGAAATCCCCCCTTTCTTCTGGAAACAGTGTGCCAAATGTCTTGCTGTTCCAATTTCAATTATATTCAACCGTTCTCTTGGCGAAGGTATCTTTCCTACAAAGTGGAAGTCGGCACACATTATACCTATTCATAAGAAAGGCTCAAAATCTCAAATTGAGAACTATAGAGGAATATCTATTCTCAATCCCTTAGCGAAAATGCTCGAACTTATTGTTTATAATTCTATATACAATACAATCTCTCAGTCGTTGCCTAACAATCAGCACGGATTTTTTAAGAAGAATCAACTTGACTTGTTTTACTAACTTTGTGTTAGCCAACATGGACGGCGGAGGCCAGGTTGACGTGATCTACACGGACATGGAGAAAGCCTTTGATCGGGTGGATCACGTGATCCTGCTTGAGAAGCTAGCCGCTTAGGTATTCATGGTAACTTGTTAAGATGGGTGCAATCCTATTTGGCAAACCGTTCGCAAGCAGTTGTGCTTGGGGGATATCGTTCAGATTTCATTTCTGTTTTTACAGGAGTCCCCCAGGGCTCCCATTTAGGCCCGCTGCTTTACAATGCCTACTTGTATGACATTAGCGACTGCTTTAAACATTCAAAATATTTAATGTACGCTGACGATATAAAAATCTACTGTAAAGTTAACAATATTTTACACTGCCAGTTAATGCAAATGGATCTTGACAACCTTCGCACTTATTACGCCGACAATAAGCTTACCGTCAAAATTAAGAAATGTCAATGCATATCTTTTTCCCGTAAAGCAAAACCCATTGTGTTCAATTACAAACTTGACGGTGTCACTATAGTTAAAACCAAACTAGTTCGTGACTTGGGAGTCCTTTTCGATAATAAGATGGTACTTTCTGATCATATAAATTATGTCAAGAACAAAGCATTTAAAAAACCTGGGTTTTGTTTTGCGCACCTGCAGTTCCTTTTCCCATATAGCTGCTATCAAAACAATTTATGTCGCATATGTTAGGAGCATATTAGAATACGCGAGTCCCATTTGGAGACCAAATGGGACTCGCTCAATATAACGTTTATATCAATCAATTAGAACGAATCCAAAAAAAAAAAAATCAATCATCTCAACTATCGTGCCCGAAGACCCCATGAATCATACGAGGATAGCTGCCTTGCGCACGGTTTGCTAACCCTGGCTCAGCGGCGTACTCTCTCTGATATGAGTATTTTGTACGATATAGCAAACAGCCGCTTAGACTGTCCAGATTTGATCTCCAAGATGTGTTTTCGGGCACCTTTGACTCGCACGCGTCAGACATCCCTGTTCTTTACACCACTGTGTAAAACAAAGTATGCTCAAAATATGATTACCACGCGAATTTTCCATAAGTACAATACTACATTTGCTAACATTGACCCCTTTGCAAGCTCCAAGGCTAAATTTAGACACCAAGTAATCGACGAGGTACTTAAACAATCATAATTTAATTTATTTTGTATTATATTATGTTAGTATGCAATAAATCTTCATTGGCATGGGGCATGGCAATATATTATAACAATCATTTTCATAACTGGTAGGTAAGTATACTTTCCCATTTAACTTCCTTCTGACTTCTTTTGTTTTTCTAAAATATTATTAAGCAGGATTCTGCTCGTTACATATTTATTACTCATGTCATTATATAGTCACACTCATTTCTTCACCTGTATCAATCGACTATATTAATGTAATAGTGAGAGAAACCTTTATTGGCCTTATTATTGAATAAGAATTTGTATTGTATCCATTTGTAAACGCTGTTGGTTTCTTTATTAAATAATAAATAACCAATTACTTAGGATAGACACATGATCTGCAATTTTCACACATGCACTGTATTTTATTTATTTCTTGAATAATAGACTGACATCTTTTTGCAGATCATGTGTCTATATCAGGTAGCATTGAAAGTTCTACAGTCCAGTACACTTTATAAAGTCACTAATATCACTACATAGAATAAAACAAAGTTGCCTCCTGCTGTCTGTCTGTTTCTAAGCATACAGCTTCATATGTAACATATTTATATGCCGGGATTTTTTAAAAGATAAGAGTTCAAGAAAAAGGTTTAGGTGTATAATGTATTATTATTATTTTATTTTATGCGAAGCTGCTAGATCATAAAATTTATAAACAATGTCATTTTTTCTTTTTGTTCTAGTTAGATGGTTGGATTGCAAGAAATTGGGAAGGTCAATCGTCGAAAATGGGATCTTTCTTGGATCCATTGGCTGACAAAGTGCTGATAGCAACTCTATTTGTATCACTAACTTGGCAAAACTTAATACCACTTAATCTAACGCTGCTCATTGTGGGCAGAGATGTGGCCTTGGTTGCGTCTGCCTTCGTCATTAGATATATGAGTCTGCCGCCACCAGTGAGTATTGTTGTTTATTGATAAATAATGAATAATATAATTGACATTGTTCAATAACAGTCGACGAAGTTCATCACATATTTCTTATAAATAAATATATGTCTGTCTCTCTCTCATACATTTGCGACCATGACGCCGTGAAGTTCTGGGACCGCGTTAAATATATATAAACCTTTGCCGCATACATGCCTTCAACCCCTTTGGGAATGCTACTGATGCTTATCAGCCAACAAGATTTTTTAATTCTTAGTGGATGTCATACGAGTCGCCTTCAATTGGTTCAAGGGGAACCACACACCTATTAAATAAGTAAATGTTTAATGGGTGGAGTGAACTCATAATTTCTTGTTTTGTCCTTCAATACTTCTAACTACTCATGTGCTTCTAACAGTAAAAAATAATGTTTTTTTATGAACTGTATTTAGATTAAGTTAACCAACTCTTTATTTTTCCACTTTCCAGAGGACGCTGAGCAGGTATTTCGACGTGACACACGCAACGGCGCAACTTGCACCCACATTCATAAGCAAAGTGAATACAGCAATCCAGCTATTACTAGTGAGTGCTATAACTTTTGTCTTTTAAACCAAACCCACTTCTGCATACTGCCAGCAAAATTATTCATTTCTGCCATAGCAGAAAGAATAGTCAGCGACAACCGAAATATGGAAAATGGAAAAAAAAAGTTACCGCTTGTTGCTTCACTTGTATGAATTTAAATTTATTTAATAAGAATAAATCTTATTTTTATATTAATGGTTCAACAAAAACGAAAACATGCAATCATGGGTGGAAATTCCGAAATTTCTGTCTTTCTATAACTTTTAGACAAATTTCACTATAAAATATGTAAGGATGTATGTGTGGATTTAATGTATCTTTATTACTCTTTCACGCAAAATCAACTGGACCGAATGTTATGTGGTACACCGCTAGAATATAACCTGGAATAACACCTAAGGTACTTTTTATCATGAAATGCCCACACAGCTAACTGGCTCTCTGCCAGTTTACTTCACGGTTCTGTTGTGATTAGCTTTACTGGTCCATCTGAAGAAAGTGTCTATTTTTTTACTTTGTGTAAAAATCTATTCACTCAGTGCTGCTCCTAGCGGTGCCTATCTTAAATTAAAATTTGGTTACAAGTATTGGTTATTTTTCCGACGGCAGTAGTTTTACCATAATGTCATAATTAATTTTCCAGGTGGGGACAACCCTAGCGTCGCCCGTGTTCGGGTACGCGGACCACCCGGCGCTGCACGCGCTGTGCGCGGTCACGGCCGTGTCCACCGTCGTGTCGGCCGTTAGCTACCTAGTTAGTAAGGACACATACAAGTTCTTGAAGAAGTCATGAGACTACACGTGTTCCTTTGTTGCATAATGGCCGCAGTTGTTTAATATCTTATTTTGGTTTATGAAAACGGGGGTTCTTAATAATGGGCATAATGACAGTGACATAATTTGCACTGATATCCCTGGGCCGTATACTTGGTGGTATTGTAGATATGCAACCAAGGATAATAGCAATAAAATGAGTATCTTGTCTCGACGTCTCGGTCTCATTTGAAATATTATCAAGCAGTCTTCCACACTAATTTGTAGCTGAGTGGTGTTTCGAAATTGTGTATAATGTAAATAAAGTTATACATTATAAATACATCCTCATTTTTTATTTCTTTTTATCCTAAATAAACCTATGATTATTTAGGAAGACAAATACAGTAGGTTTAAATTGAGTGTGATATACTCAGAATAAATAATACAAAGTTTGTGACAGCAAACTCCAGGAGTACTGTCTGCGGTGGTAGGACCACGTCTTACGCAGAAGAGGCAAACAAGCTCGATATCGTCAAGGATGATATGCGTGCCAATGGTTTGACAACTAGGGATGCACGATCGAGCGAAGTGGAGAAGAAAATGTAGGAGCCTGGGCTCCGACGGTCGACATCTGGAAGAAACCGAGAGAACGCTCAGATGAGAGAGAGTAATAAGTAATACAATTTATGTACAAATGGAATCAGTTTATTTTTCGATCTATTCACATGAATAAATTGTATGTAATTTACATGAGAAATACTCAAGTTATAAAAATATGTAATAAAATTACAAAATTATACTTATATTAACTGAAAATATATGGTTCATATAATTTCTGTAACTAACAATTTACGATTGATCAGGTATCAATAGAAAAACAAAAATGTATTTTCTAGTTACATCGGTATTGAAAATAATGGTTAACTGTTCTTTTTCACATAAAAAGATCTATAAAAATAATAATGTGGAATGTCAAACAATTTTAGTGTTTAATTTGTTAGCTTGTTAAGACGGTGTGATTGGTTTTCCGTTTATAGACATAACATTAGCAGATACAATACAACATATAATACACAAACATAAACTTTATACATAACACACAATTTCACTTACGAAAAAAATGAGATTTATTAAAGTACATTATGATTAGGAATCTCAAGTATGGACAGAATGGATGGTGACTTCAAAAGGCACATTCGCAAATCTCAGTTATCCATGTTAATAAATTAAACACCAATTTAAATTATACTTTCATTATATCATTGTAAGGTATCTCTATTTTTGGTATAGTGATTTGTTTCTGAATATACTCTAAGTAGCCTTTCTAAAGCAGAGGCAGGAGATAAAGCATTCAGTGCATATCTATTAATATATTACTATTTCTTTGTATTTTATTAGAGAAGCATTTATATTTTTAGTTTTTTTTTACTACAGAAAAATATAAACATATAACTTAACAATTATAACTTTTTGGAACATTATCATTATTTATATAACTTCTAAGCCCTTTGATGTGAGTGACATAAGACTAGAGAAATTAATTGAATTTAAATAAATAATAAATATATTAGGACAAATTACACAGATTGAGCTAGCCCCAAAGTAAGTTCTAGACTTGTGTTATGGGATACTAACTCAACAATACTATATTTTATAATTAACTATAATATACTATATTTTTATTACATATACATATATAGATAAACATCTAAGACCCGAGCCAATCAGAAAAAGATCCCGTCCGTTTCGTTCCATCATGACCCGACCGGGGATCGAACCCGGGACCTCTCGGTTCAGAGGCAAGCACTTTACTACTGCGCCACCGAGGTCGAGGTTGAGGGCAGTAGTTCTCGCGTAAGTATATTTTTATTCCTCCTTTCAGTTCCCGCCCGGCTATTTGGATTAGGATCCTATTGTTATTCAATTGTGTTTATTATCTCCAAGATCGAAGGGAACATATACATAAATATAATTTATGTTATATAAATTACAACAGGGAAAAAACTTCAATGTTTCTGAGGTGCTTTAAATTTCTGGAGTAATTTTCGTTAATCACGCAGTATGTCCGAAAAAACAGCTAATATATAGGTTGTTAAATATCTGTTGTAAATGATATAGCCGTATATACCAGTGGTTAAAATAACTTATATATCTTGATGTTCTATAAAATTAGCACTTATGTGTATAATTATATAAACATGTTATCATTAAACCTACAATATTAAGCACATAAATGTAATTATAAATTATTTATACAAAAAGGATTTTCAAAATAAAATATGGCAGCTAGGGATTAAGTTTAAGTAATATGAATATATCGAAAATGCAACTATTCTTTCATTTACTAATGCTCCACTTTAAACTCAAAAAAATAATGATAAGAAAGTGATCTTTCAATTCGGTAGACTCATACAAGTGGACTTTTTAACCTAATTCTTATTTTCACATTAGAGTTAAAAAGAAAAAATGAATACTGAGCATAAGTGATACAAAATAAATTGTTGCCTAAATGTTTCCAAAAGCTGTACTGAGAATAACAACACCAATAATGTCAAAAATAATAAAAACTTACACTAAAAATGTACAAAAATAAAAAAAGGACAGATTGATTGCACTAAATGTTACAAAACAATAATTAATTACAAACATGTAAAAATTATATTTAGAAATGGTAACGGCTCTTG
The DNA here is from genome assembly GCF_027563975.2 of Plodia interpunctella. Lineage (NCBI taxonomy): Eukaryota > Metazoa > Arthropoda > Insecta > Lepidoptera > Pyralidae > Plodia > Plodia interpunctella. The sequence goes on from NC_071310.1 coordinate 4,248,349, forward strand.
CTTCCAAGTATGTATTACAGTATTTGATTATTATAATATTTCTGTGTAATATACTATTATTGTTATCTGGATACAAAATATAAAATGCATGTTATAATTATTAATGTATGATGAAGGTTGTAGTTCAACCAACCTTGTTGATAAGTTCATCACATATGGCTGTGAGTTCTTCATTATCTTTTATCTTCTGAGCCAGAGACTCCTGCAGCGAGGAGGCATGTACTTCACTCTTCTTCAGCATGGCATTAAGTTTCAGAATCTCTGCCTGGTGAGCCTTCTTCACTGAGTCTAACTCAGCATTTGCTTTGTTAAGTTGTTGCATGGCATGCTGTCTTAAAGTTTCATACCTAGCCTCTAATTTCTGAATGGCATCATTGTTTTCTTCGACTGTTCTTTTTAATGTCTCTTCATTACTTTTATATCCTTGTATGATTACTTTGCATCTCTCATACTTGGTATGGACATCATTAAATGCATGCTCCATAGATGCCAGGTGGGCCGCTGCCTCATCTCGCTCACGCACCAGGGTGGCTCTTTCGTCCACCCACCTCTTGCCCTCTGCATCTCTTTCACCAATCAATGAAGAGATAGTCCTCTCATATTCCTCCATGACTACACTCATTTGCTTATTATTTCTTACTTTCTCAGCAACTCTTTGGGATAAGTTTTTCTCTTTTTCAGCATATTCATCATTCTGTTCTGTGAGCTTTTTTATTTTTGTTTCACACTCTTCAAGGCGTTCTCTTAATTCACGATTGAGGTCTCTCAGATTCTGTGCTTCTTCTTCTTGAGCTGTTAATAGCTCTTTGACAGCTCTGAGTTGCTCCACAGTGTGAGGGTCCATGTCAGCAGGCCGAGTGATCACAGGAGGGGGAGGAGGAATATTGGCACCTAGGCTCAGAAGTCGATCAATCGTAGCTATAGCTGGGGACACAGGATTTGCCTTTACAGGGTTCACTTTGGCTGCAGCTGGACTGCGGTTTACAGCTGGTGTGACCACTTGTGTTGGTTTCTCAGTAGGACCACTGTTACTGGGTTGCACAGACAATTGTTGCATAGAGTTCACTATATTTTGCTCTGTACTTGACATGGTACTGTCCACAGTGATCACTATTTCCAAAATTCTACAATTTTTGGTTAAATAGTGAACACATGGTTCCACCTGTAAACAATAGAATCACAGCAGATAATCGATGCTTCCTTCAAGGGCAACATACATACTGACTGAGTCATAGGAAACCAATTTTGGATGTTTACTGTGTACAATAAGGTTCGTATTTATTTGTCACAATAGTACTTATATAATCATAAAACTAGGAAAGTATAACACGGATGCTATATGCATTCCTCTGAATCAAAATGTACATCCCACGCATGGTGCAATAGAAACGGCCCAAAAGGAATGATTCCGTTATGGACATAGCACATATAATACTGTAACCTACCTCAAAGTCTTCGAATCACTGCATGTGGACAATGGGGGCAGCAAGAGCAATAATTCTTCCTAATTTCGTAATAATTCCTTATTTAGGCCTCCACTTTTGTAATTAAATAAAGCCTACAAAGAAATTATGACGATGACATCAGTCACAGTCACTGACAGACAGGCTTTCCGTTTTGACTTTATCTGACATTGACGAATCCACGGAAACCATAGACTCTAAACATAGACTATAAAAGTTATTTTGGCCAAGCAAATGAACAAGACATACAAAAAATATTGCACACCTAATCAATGTACTTTTAGTTGACCTTGGATGCTCATTATCTCATAAAAATATTAAAGCTCAAAAGAAAATTTCTTCATTTTTTTAAGAAACGAAATAATAGGTTCCTTTGTTACATCCATCCATCAATTTGGCTATTCAAAGATAATAAGATATAGGCCTCCAGCCTTCTGGGTATTCTACTGAATATATATCTCCATCGACACGCTATTGCATGATGACGATCCCTTATTTAATTTAGTCTTAAAATTATTTTATTAGAGTACCACGCTACGTTTAGCAGGCATATTTATGCAGATTCTCTCTATAGGTATGCTAGCATTTTAAATTTGTACGTATGACGTCAGTAAAACAAATTAATAATTCAATATTTTATTAGGTACTAAATCTTAATTTTAACAGAAAATATTACTAAACAGCTACAATAAATTTTTCAGTTTTGTACATTTCATACGCGAACTCTTCCTCATGTGTTGGGTCGAACTCTAATCCTGTAACAATAACAATATTCTATAAAGGTACTAGCGACATGGCCCGGCTACGCGTAGGGTCATTTATGTAGGTCTATATAGAAATCTTCGGAAATAAATTGTCTAAATTACATCAATTACATCATCATCAATAATAGTTTCGTGATATATTATACTCAATATACATACCTATTATATAAATAATAATAAAAAAGATCGCAACGAATTGAGAACCTCCTCTTTTCTTTATGTCCATTGAAATAGATCTTTCATATATACAAAGTTTTATTTTGTGATAAAATTTTGCTCTTCACGCAGCACCTCCATGTGCATAGAAAGAAAAGCCTATAGGATTGGAAGGGATATTGGGAGGGACTCTTTCTTAGACACAATAATAATAAGTTTAACTTACTATTTGTGTATTGGGACAGAGGATAATAGACAACAATAGCTCTATCTCTCCAACATACCTGATAAAGTGTAAAATATAATGTAAATGTGTGGGTCTATGCGAAGAAATTAAACGAGGCTTTTGCCTAGCAGTGGGACATAAAGGAAAAAAGGTCAAAAGTTATCAGTCCAGGGTCTTTTTAGGTAACCCATTGAAATTTTGACCGAATACTACTTTTCGTAAAGGATATTTATATGAGTATTGTTTTCCAAAATAATGGATCATAAATTAATGCCCGTAAAGAGCACAGAAATTCTCACCACACCGCAGTCACCGATGATAATAATACTTCCAGTGACGCTAACGCGCCACCCCGCGCGCTCGGGGTTAGCGGCCAATGAGAACTGAATAAGTGGTAGGTTGTATCTATTAGCCACTAGGCGCGTCTATGTGTGTGAATTGTGTTGTGGGTGCATTATTTAACCATTGAGCCAAGTTTACCTACTTTTGTACCAAGTTTTGTATCATTACATAGCTTACATTTAAAATAAGCACATGGGCTTGTAAATGAGTATTGTAGTTTGATACATACCAACATATTCTATTTCTAAGTCAAATTTCCCTGGTATTTTGTCCCCGCAAGATATACCGAAGTGGGTGATTCTGTCCAGCCGCATACGGTTTTGTTTGTCTTGCAGTCGACCTTTTGATCCTAATACAAACTTTGAAAATGGTATCTGAAATTGAAATTATAAATATACCTTCAGATGTTATTCAAGTCCAGTGATAAAACAACCTTGAAGTTTCGGCAAAATCATCGTTTTGGCAAATAATGGTGCAGGGAAGGGATCAGTGTTTCACGGAAACTTCATGGGGCTTTGGTTTCCCTCATAAATAAAGGAAATTGTTAAATATGTCATTGTGACGCTAGTTCGCGACCTTATTTTTGGGTATTTCGGCAGATTCGAATCAATACCGGATACCGCACCAACGTATACCACCGGGTTGGTGTCATGCGAAATAATTCTTCCGCTAAATACGAAACTTTGTACTGTCTTTCATTAAAATGAAAAAAATAAAACGGATTTTGAATGAACTACATTTTTTTCCAATACCAAATAGTTGATTGATAAACACACAGTATTCCCAGTCAATAAGTGACAACGCCCTCATATAATTTCTTCACTTTCTTGACAGACTGTATGTGTATGTTTGTTACGCAATGATTGATTTGATGATGATAGATGACTATTTTTTAGAAAGTATTAAATTAATTACCTTAGCTATTTGCCAATATGGTCCACCTCTAGTAAACAGCACGTAATGGTAGATGTCGTTCCAGGTGATGTCATAAAAGCCTTCACAGGATATATTCAGCAGATAAGATCTCCCGTCGCCTCTCACTTTCAGTACTAGTGTGTTGTACAAATTCCAATCGTAGGTAGACGAACGCTTGAACGATTTCTGAAATTCATGATGATTTGTCATGTTGTAAGAAAAATGTTTAAGAATGTATACCAGTTGCTTGTAATTTCATATCTAATATAAAAATCAATAGGAAACCGACAATTTATCAGAATTGTTAAAAGTATGCATTATTATGATCATGATATAAATGTATTCCCGCCCCTATAATAATAAACATTTAAAATTGTAAGACTTTGCTTTAGTTTTAAGACCGGCCGCCGACGTAACATCAACCCTCTTTGAGAATGCGGTTGTTTTTTATTACTACTTCAAGGCACACATGACATCCACGGGAAGATATGGATTACTGTTTAGGCGGTCTGTGACGACTTCTTGTGACGTCCTCTTCTGGTACTTAACTCACGCCCCTCACGTACACCCATTTTGATTGCCCTAGAATGAACCATGGTAGACTGTGTTCAGTTCTATTTGTCTGACGGATCCAAGCATAATCTTATAGGCTTACTCACCCTAACCCGAGCAGACCTCATGGCGCAGTAGCCAGCCCTCTTGATGCGGCCATCTTTCGGCACGCGCACGTCCAGGGTGCCGTGGAAACGCGCCCGGCCCGCGCGGCTCATCTCCAGTGCGCATGTGCTGTATCCTTCATTATGATCGCTGTCGCTGGTCGTCACAAACTTGTCCAGCACTTCTTGTTTGTTGAAAAGCCACAACAAATCTGTTTCACCTGGAAGTAGAATATAATCATGTCATGAGCAATAATGGAACTGAGGAAATAATAAACAATTATACATAGAGTAAAATTTTAAAATAGGTAACCAAATATTAATCCTAAACGTAACCAATATTACAAACACGAAAGTAAGTTTGTTAACTCTTCACGCTCTATCTAATCAACCAATCTTCTTGAAATGTTGCATACACAGTATGGAGAAGGACATAGGACCTTTCATCCTGGAAAAATAACCATTTCGATGGGAAATCACGCTGGCGAAGCCGCGGGTAAAAGCCAGTTTAGATATCTAGTAAATAGCAACTGGAGTTAGGAATATTAACAAAGAAATGTTGTACAGAACTGAAAACTGAAAGAATAAGGATGTCACAAATTTTGAATCAACTCTGTGTGAATTAGCTGTGAAGTGAGTAGATAAGGTGAGTAGTTTTGTGTTATGTGAAGGGGTGTTTTGAACTATAAACAAATTAAAATATAATTATTTGTCTTATATACTTTATTTATAAATTGCAGTCGAAATAAAGCAGTGAAAGTAAACACTCCAACACTAATGACAACATTTAAATTACAAAATATATGCCGAAATCATAAATTTTCAAAAGATGTCACAGTAAACTATATATTTATAGATAGAAAAGCACAACAAATTAAAAAGCAACTGCACAATTTGTATGACTGACATAGGTTCCACCACATTACATCCATCTCATTTAAAAATTAATGTCAACTTTAATTATCCTCCATAGAAATAGTAAGGAATTACTACTTCATGTTTTTGTACCTATTTTAAAAGGCCATTTTTCCCATAGTTTTATTATAAGGATATTGGAAAACAAATTTCATTATAAGCTTTTGGTTTCATTTCTAAACTAAACCCATTTTTGATTGAGAACAAACTACAAATCAAATACAAAGTCCATACACCATCACCAAGTTTTCTTAAAATACTGGTACCTATGAGAAATCAAGTTCAAAATAAGTAAGTACAAGATCAGATCTGTTTTCCTATCAATTATAAAAGTCTAATTTACAATGTCAAGTTATTTTTAAATATTTACACTCATTAGATGAACTCTGTAAGTTGGTGCTGACATTTAATATTTACCAACACATAGTCGAAATGCTACAATTTATCAGCAAATTTATTTTAAAAAAACATTAGTACACACAAAATAAACTTTCAAACAAGTCAACTAAAATGGACAATTCAGATTTTTCGTTCACAATGACCATAATTAAACAGACTGGATGAACAATATAGGCACTAGAACAATACAAAAACTAAAATCTAAATCATAGAATTGAGTCGCTTTGATCACAGAAGAATTTAGTTAGACTATATTGGATAGTAAACAATCCCAAATAAAGTCTGAAAGGAGCACCAAGTATGAGAACCTAGTAATGGGGATGGTTGATCAGCGCACTTCATTGATCAACTGATCACATATTCTGGTCAACTCTTCATTATCCCTTGTTTTTTGTGTTAGAGACTCCTGCAAAGATGCAATTGTAATTTCATGTTTTTTGATCATAGCATTCAGTTTGGTGATCTCAACATTGTGATTCTTCTTGATACCATCCAGAGTCTCATTTGCTTTAGATAAACTGTCAGAAGTGACTTCTTTTAAATTGTTATACAAGACTTCATATTTTTTCATACCAATTTCATATTCTGATATCTTTTGTTCAAATGTTTTCTCTCTTTCTTTGACATCTACTATCACACTTTTACACTTTTCATATTTTGCCAAAAGATCATTAAAAGAACTCTCCATACTCATAAGATGATTCAAGGCCTGGTCTCTCTCGGACACTAGCCTTTCCTGCATTTCCTGAGATTGGATTTTGTCCCTCTGCTGCTCGCATATTAATGATGAAATCGTTTTTTCATACTCCTCCATAACAATGCTCATCTGTTTGTTACTCATAATCTTTTCATTAATCTGCTGCATTAACTTGTTTTCTTTTTCTTGCAAGCTATCTTTTTCATCTGTCAATTTTTTAACTTTTGCTTCTAAATCTTCAGTCATTCGGGAATATTTATATTCCATATCTTGCAAAGTAGATCTTAATTCCCTGTTTTCCTGTCTTAGTTGTAACACTTCTTGGTCTTGTCTCTGGAGAATGGTTCTTAGTGTTTGAAGACGATCAACTTCTTGTGTGCTATAATTACAGTAGCGAGGGCTTCGAGGTGCAGCTGTAGGGGGTGTGTTCCCCGAAATACTGATCAGCCTCTCTGTGGCTACTTGAGTAGGCGTCAAAATCGCGGATACGCTGCGAATCAGTGCTGGCGTCGACCTTGTCTGGCTGGAGCTTGCTTTCGGTACATCACAATTTATCACTGGAGGCACAACTTGCATTGGTTTGTCCTTAGTAGTTAACAAGATTGACCCAGTTGATTGAGAGTGTTTCGGAGAAGCCACATGGTTGTCGAACACAGAAGCTGCACTACCTGTTTCATAACCAATATCCAATTCGGAGTCACCTGTAGATTCTTCAGTATTACATGACTCTGTGTTAATCAGTTTTTGTCTAGCATACAGTGGGTCGAACTTTACAAACAAACTCTCCTTGCCACGGTCAATTTGGTTATGATTTCGATTCGATTCAGCACATTTGACAAGGTAGTCCAAACTAGTTGCGTCTATGAACATGTCGTCGTAAGCGGGCACTTCCTGCATGGTCACGTCGCAGATGCTGTCATAGCCCGTGAGGAAATCTTCAGTAACGTCAGGTTGCGCAGACACATCCGCTGGCGGTTTCTTCGGCGATAAGGCCATTAGGTCACCCATTGACGAAACTGGTGTTATGAAGCTATCTTCAGAGGCAGCAGTACTTCCTTTGGAAGACAACATATTTTCCGTATCTATTTTCTCAGTACTGGTATCACCACGTCCCAAAAAATTTTGAAATTTTTGATAAATCTGCTTTAAATTACTGTTCTCGTTCGGCGCAGGACTGACGTTTAACAAATTTGAAAACATTCGCTACAGGTTTATACCCCGTGAGGGATTCTGACTTCAAGTATGACAAAACTAATATAAACTACTCGTTTGTGCTATTTTTGTACTACTCAAATAAAAACAAAACAGCTGAAACCAAAGAATTATAAATATGCTCAACGACTGGTAGGTAACGGACATTTATTTAAAAACATGTCAAGTGTCAAGCAAAATTGTGAAGTAATATGTCAATGTCAAAAATAGTGTTGCCTTGTAATTTGTGAGTTTGTTACTGTAAATTCGATTGAATTATTTTACAAGAATTTACACCAGGTGCGTCACGGAGCGGTCTTTTTGACTAAGTTTCCTATAAAAAAAGATTTGTACAAAAATATAGCGTATTTGTAACTAACTAATATTATAAATTTTACAAGAATCATACATTTTAGCATGGAATTAGTAGGTACTCCGTGAGTACCTACTAATTCCATGCTACTAACTTTTTCAAAGAGAAAGAAAGAAAGAAAGAAAGAAAGAAAGAAAGAAAGAAAGAAAGAAAGAAAGAAAGAAAGAAAGAAAGAAAGAAAGAAAGAAAGAAAGAAAGAAAGAAAGAAAGAAAGAAAGAAAGAAAGAAAGAAAGAAAGAAAGAAAGAAAGAAAGAAAGAAAGAAAGAAAGAAAGAAAGAAAGAAAGAAAGAAAGAAAGAAAGAAAGAAAGAAAGAAAGAAAGAAAGAAAGAAAGAAAGAAAGAAAGAAAGAAAGAAAGAAAGAAAGAAAGAAAGAAAGAAAGAAAGAAAGAAAGAAAGAAAGAAAGAAAGAAAGAAAGAAAGAAAGAAAGAAAGAAAAAGAAAGAAAGAAAGAAAGAAAGAAAGAAAGAAAGAAAGAAAGAAAGAAAGAAAGAAAGAAAGAAATCATTTATTCGGCAAACAAATAAAATCCATACTTAATCACTTTAGATATTTAAACAAAGTAGTTTATACCCATGTTGTATAAATATTTTCTATTAGTTTAGTGATATACTAGCTTTTGCCCGCGGATTCGCCGGCATGAATTTCTCACTTTTTTTCAGGGATGATGGTCTATGTCTCTCTCCGTACGTCAACGTCAAATCACATGTATGCAAAATTTCAAGAAGATTGGTTGAGCACATATGGCGTGAAGAGGAAATAAACTTATTTACTTTCGGATATCGTTATAATATTAGTTAGAATTATGGAACTTATGATTAGGATTGTAGGTTGTAAACAGAGAAAACTAAAGACTATGTCATATGCCTTTCCTTTGGTTTCTCATTAGAAATACATGAGAAGAAACTGGCCAAAGTGCTAGTCAATCAATATCAAAGCCAAAGAAAACTAAACACGACAAGCTAGATTATTGCTGTAACACCGTACATGACTTATGTGAAAGAAAGATACACAAAGTGTATATTTTTTTCTGTCTACGTAATGAATAGTGCAATATTTTTGTCTCTCATTGTGTGTCCAGTTTTACAACATATCTTGCTGTTTTGTATGAGATAGGATAGGATTTTTTTGTATATTGAGAAGTACACAAACAACTAGTAACTATATAATATAGTAATCATACATAGAAATATATTTGTTAATCTAGACAAATATGATGGACAAATCCCACAGATTGAGTTAGCTTCAAAGTATATACAGATAAACATTCAATTTGAGTATAGTCAGCTGGTAACAAACAAGTTGCACTGCATGAAACTGTGCAATGTCAACAGTAGACAAGTGAAGAATCCAGCCTCTGGAGTGTGTTTATGTAACAAACTTATCTAAACCGATCCAGCTATTTTGACGTGATACTTAGTGCTTAAGATTTTCTTATAATTAATGTACCTATACTATGGGAAACAAGTGTGATAATATGTATGACAAACAAATTAGGTACAAAAACTAACCTGGTCGTGCTACTAACAAAGGGTCGGTGACAATCGTTTGCCTGATTTCTTCTTTCAATAGGTCTAATTCATACTTTAGCTCCTTGAAACCTAGTTTTATGTGTTCCAAAGTTGGTACCTTAATCTTAGTCTCGTATCCACCTTTTCTATCTTTCTCCCAAAATAATAAACGCTTCTGAGTAAGCTGAATAGATGGTTCAATTTGTTTTAAAATAAAGTCAGTATTGCGAAAAGAAGAAAATTTCGGAAAGTTCACTAACAAAGGTTGAAAGATCTTTTTATGGAATAAAGCCATAGTTGTCTATTATTCACACTTCCATCACTTATAAATGTTAAATCAAAGTTTAACTATAGAAATAGAAAACTAAAAACTGGAAAAATATATTTTTTTATTAGATAGTACTTTCATAACCTAAAACACGCACACACAATGTCAATAGGAATTATTAAAAATCAGCTGGTGTAAAGTTACACATTTAAAATTAAGCCCTAATAGTTGCACATAAGATGCATTTTTCATTCAAGGATATTCAGAATTCGTTTCGTGCTATTAGTTTTGTTAGATAATTTAAACATCTTTATTCTATATTACTTAATTTACTATTTATTTAGAAGTATCATATCAAGGTTATTATTGGTATTTTTATAAAAAACACAAATAGTTAATTTCGATCAGGAAAACATTTTATTCAAAAAGTTTTCTTTGAATTTATTTGTGTGGAATGAAATGCGCCTGCCGTGCCGTCGTGACCGTGACAATCGGGGCCGCGCGCATGCTGACAATAGTATCGACCACAGAGTACATTTTTATATACTAACGACCCACGACAATAGTACATACTTAAACCGTCTAAATCGATGCAAACATTTTTTAATATTTTACACAAATTCAGAAAAACTATAAGTACGACAAATTTATGAAGTACCTAATTTGATTTTGGTGTAGTATTAATGTGAATGTTTAAAAAATCATATATTAAAGGCAGCACACACCACACAATCAATCGATTGTGTTGATAAGTATATTTTTTGACATTTTGACACATCAGCTGTTTTATTATCCGCGGTGTGAAGGTTATTTTGTGGTTAGGTTACTTTTACTTTCACTTTCATGCCGATAATTTAATAATCTCTACGTAATTTATTACTACAATTATAGATTGTAGAAACGTGTATATACACGCACGTACTGGCCTCAGCGGGTAAAAAAAACGATCGTTTAGTATTTTCTATAATGTATTTTGAATAGCAGTTTAGAAACATGGGCATGGATAAACAAAATATTGGGGTAAGTAGTAAATATATAATATCAGGGTAATATAACAAAGTACTTATGTTATCAAATCTAAGACTCAGTCGCTTTTGGGTTTGTTTCAATTAATTCAGTAATAAATTTAAACAGTTTGACTGATAGATAAATATAGACAATAATATACTTGAAGGCACATTTTTTACATTGTTCTTGTATACAAAGTGGCTGTTGTGAATCGACATGCCACGTGTTATTTAGTGTTAGAGACTATGGTTAAGTATAACTTTGATGGTCTTTATAGATGGAAATAGCAATATTAAAAAAAATACATGGTGTCTACTATATTTGTTTTGTTTATTTATCAAACTTGGCAACAAAGATTTCTAAATAAAAAGCAATATAATCTGATATTATTAAAACAACAAACATTGAATGTATTTCAGTCAACCAAGTTTTTTATTTATTCTTCAGGATGGGAAGCTCTACGAGTACCTCTATCCACCAGAGATATTGCAGAGGTTGAATTTCGACAAGAGTCCAGCAACCTTCAAGCCCAAAATCAGTGCAGCAAGCCCTGGAGAGGAGTGGATGGTGGTCAGACCATTGCAGAGAGCAGACTATGACAAAGGTTTCCTCCAGCTTTTGGGTCAGCTAACCAGTGTTGGAAATGTCTCTAGGAAGCAATTTGATGGTGAGTTCCAATGAATGCATTGAGTGAAAGAATATCCAGGCATAGATATCAAAAGTTGTTAATCTAATTGGAATAAAATCTAAACTGCTTTAAATAGAGACAAGTCTCTCCACTATGTTCTCATTTTAGAGTAAAAGAAATCATCATAATTAGAGTTTTACTCTATTCTGATTAAGAGGATCTAGTAGAAAATAAAGTAGCTGGGTATTATAATAAAATCACAGACGTCTTTAACAATCAATGTAAGTAAAGATAAGATTGCCCATTCAAATGATAACACAGTTAAGATTATAGATATACAGGTAAGACATAGACAGGTAAGATTTGAATGATTCATGACTTGATAGGTATGAACAAAATTCAAATGCTTATCAATATTGATACTAACATATTCCTAAGTTATATTATACTAGCCACTTGTCATGGCTTTGCTTTGGTAAAACCAAAATAAATGATACACTTATCCTTAGGAATCACACACACATCACACTATCTATTTGTGAAAACCATACAAAAAGCCATCATGTAGTTTTTGAGTTTATTGCATACAGACAGTCAGAAGCGATATGGGGATTTCTTTTTATAATATGTAAGGATAATATACTATGTTTTACATATGAATATGTTTTACTAAAATTCAGATTATATATAAAATTTGCAAATCCTATGAATCTGTGCTTCAAATACATTAAAAAATATATGCTCGAACATTTTTTTCCTGTTATTTACACATTCAAATAAGATGGCCTTGGTGTAAATGTGTGTGTCGGTGCCCAGCGTGATAACCTTTCTGTCTGCCTTCATTTTCTTCCTGCATACAATAATTTTTGCCATGTATATTAATTAGCTTTTTTTTTCCATAAACATTTGTTTGAAATGGAACATCAGAACAAAAAAATATCTCCAGCCAGTATTTGTTAATTAGGTTTGTTTCATAACTGAAAACTAGTATTTTAATTAGTTTATCATCATCCTTGTTTCTCAGGAAATATAAATGATGACTAGATGTTTTAAACACCTAGAAAAACAAATAAATAGAACACATTTAAACATTTCAACCTTGTTTTTGTTTGTTAAATATAGATTTGCATTGTTTACAGACCGATTCACAAAGATGAAGCAGTCTGGCGGGTACTACGTGACGGTGATAGAAGACACGCGCTTAGGCAAATTGATTGGCGCAGCCACACTCGCTGTCGAACAGAAATTCATACACAACTGCTCTCTGGTATATTAATGTTTATGTTGTTCTGCATAAAGAATAAACTTTAAAGATTCGGCTGTTGATATTCCAACGGGCGCCTGCCTAACGTCAACCCTCCTTGGGAATGATATTGTTGCCTATTAGATGCCTAAACACTTAGTCGCCTAGTACGACATCCACGGAATATCATGATTCATGATCGTTATTGTTGCCTGACAGGACAGCTGACAAGGCAACGTGACCCTTAATCGTCTCTTACGACATTTACATCTTTGTCTATTAGTATTCTGCGAAAGTTAAATTGACATTAACGGAAGAATAGATATAATTCATTCAAAAATATGAATGGGAGGCCCAAACACCCGCCTGGTGCTTGTGCTGGCGTCCTGAAACAGAAAATAATGAAACCAGTTCAAATAAATATTCAGTTGAAATAAAATAAGTTTTTTTTTACTGTAAATTTTATCAAACTAATATATTTTTTATATAATACAGCGCGGTCGCTTAGAAGATGTAGTCGTCAATGACACCTACAGAGGGAAACAACTTGGTAAACTGTGAGTATAAAGTCTGTCACACTAAACTCTGGACCCTTTTTGAATGAATTTGCTTTGTACAACAATTACAGCATTCCTTCGCCTTTACAGATTTAATGTGAAGCATTATTGATATATTTAGTATCATCATCTTAGCCATTTTAATTAACAACCTTTTTACAATTTTATTTTATTTTATTTAAATCACACATATAAGATTTTCATTTCTACTGCCTGACTGACGTCAATCCTTCTTAGGAATGCTATTCCTATCAGCTGCGTAAACACTTACACACAATTCTACATTAGCATGAACTTTTATTTTATGTTGCTGATGTTTCAACAAGCTTGTAGTCACAGTGGTTGCAGCCAGACTGTGTGGATGCAATATTGTAAATGCCAGACCAACAAATTTTACTGTTATATTTCCAGTATCGTAGTGACAGTGTCGCTGCTGGCTCAGGAGGTGGGCTGCTACAAGATGTCGTTGGACTGCAAGGACAAGCTCATCAAGTTCTATGAGACCCTCGGCTATAAGCTAGAGCCTGGAAACTCCAACGCTATGAACATGCGGTTAGTACATTTTAAATGTTTCAAATAAATAATTTTGGATGCCATGCTAATTGGCTTAGTAATTTGTATTAGGGATTTATCGTAAACATATTGCAAATACTATCGAAATATATATTAAGATTCTTTTGTTACTGCTGCCTTAGTGTAACGAAGTGAGACGCAGCCAACCAATCACAATATGGCATTGTGATGCGACGACGACTATACTGAAACGTGTGTACAAAATTTCATATCAATCAATCAAAATTTCGTTGCAAGATTCCACCTGAATAGACAGACAAATAGGGACATACTCGTACATTGCAAGATAAAAGCTTGTAAAATGTCTGATGGTAAATTTTATTTTATATGTTTTCCAGGTTCGACGATCCCTCCTGACAATTAGCCGCTGGGACATCCGACCTGCGCTCCAAGCTGTAAGTACACATCCCAAGCCGAGCAGTTTTCACAGCACACTACCATATTGCATGACTTAATTTTTTTTTGCAATTCATTCACTGTTTTGTTTTTACATAGAGGCTGTGATTGAAGTAGTTTTTATGTAGAGCTTGAAATTGTTTTTAAAAAATCCTGTGTTTTCTGAAAAATATATTGGTCATCATTAATTTATCATTGAAAGGTGGGGTAGAAGGGACGACTGGGAGTGATAACACATTGCATCTCCTCCCCCGTTATTATTGGAAATCTATAAAGCTAAGCGTTTCCGAGTCATAACTCTTCGTCCCTTTTTACCCACCTTGTGTATTAAGCAGCAAAATAAAATTATAATTTTTGAAGACAAAACACTGCTTTGTTTACTGGATAATTGTAGTCATAAGTAAAGCGGCAGTGTATGCTTTGTTGAAAATTATGTTAAAATTTATTTATTAAAAAAGTTATTAAAATTTATTATATAAATTATGTTAAAACTATGTTCAAAATTATATAAAATATCTTTTAATTTGCTCAAAGCAAAAAGTAATTTGTGTGATTCCTGCTTGGTGTTTGTGTAGTTATGGTTCGCAGGGTCAATTCTTCTATCCATCAAAAGTTGTCAATTACATGAAATGTAATTATTCCGTTTGATGGGGTTATCAATTGATTTCTGGGTATTCCAGCACATAATATGTGATAGATGGGTGTAAAACAAATCTTATATTATCCATTAACTTTGTAAAATGTGCTTGATAATTCGTCACTTGATCGTGTCATTTGAAATAAAATTTTCCAGTATATGGGTGTTTCTCAGAGCGTTTCGACCGAAACCGACGACATTGCAATTTTTCAAATTTTAAGACGAGAATTAGTTTTACTTACTTCAAAATAATCTGTACTGTGGCAATGTCAATTTTATGAACGATTGATTTTGAAAATGATTCCTTCAAGAAAGTTGACAGATCATAGAAAGATTTGATATTTATATATGTTGGAGATTATTTTTTGTTATCATTGTGACTAAATATATTAACTTTTTTTTTGCATTTTAGTTGTAATATTGTACTTTAGTTAGTTATCTCATAATTGCTTGTGTACTTGAATTCTCATTTTCTCATATTAACCACATTATCATGTAATTATCATTAAAACATGATTGCTTAATTTGTGTTTCATTTACGAAAATATTAGAAATAAAACCAAATGAATTAAACATTTTTACTTTTTATTTACAGAAGTGTAAACTGTAGCGGATAGAATAATTTCATCATAAATAAAAATATCAATAGTACTTAATAGTCGACAAGAAAACAAATCTGAATGTTGACTTCTTAATTGATAAATATCAAATTATTAATAAACTGTAAATCCTGTTTAAAATTTATGAATGAATGACTCGATTGCGAAAGTCAAGTAAAATAGAGAATATTTGCTGAAAATCTTTTTCCCGGTTCTTTCTTCAAGCGTTTACCGTCAGAGCCCAGGGTCCTCGGCTTTTCTTTTTTGCTGAGAATATAAAGCATACATGCACATATTACTGACGCAAATATTATTTAAAAGATATGTGATGATGACCTTAACTGGGTTACAAAATTAGTATTGTCATGATCATTGAGACAAGCAACATTGTATGCCAGCTTCATACTGTCGTCGAACACTTTGCTAAACTTTGGTGGATTCCATATACATTGCGGGTTTTTCATTGCGATGCATCGCAATGTTCACTCATTCGCATCGGCATGTGTCTGGTTATATAGAGTTCGGAAGTTGACCATTGAATATTATAGTACATAACAATGATAGAACTCTAATCAGGAAAAATGTTATAACACTGTACTGTTTATAGAGCTGCAACAAAATTCTATCATTATATATTTTTTAAGTTAAAGCTAAAATAATAAAAATTATCCTGTTTAAAAATAAAATATTAATACGGCTATGGTTTTGGAATAGTCTAATGGTTTGTATGAGAACATAAGACTTAAAATTTACTTGTCTATTTATAGAACGCCTAGTGAAGTTGAAAGGGAGATTTTACAATACATATTTAAAATCGTTAGGAAATTTAAGCAATATCGATAAAATAGATGTGATTGTATTTAAAAATATATTTCAAATTCTAAATATATTAGTCGTAATATTTGTCTGATTATAATTTTTGATATCTTGCAAAAGAATTTATGATAATGTGTGAATTGGTAAAAAACGTAGACCGTTTCAGTCTGGTAGTTGAAATACAATTAGTTATAAAATATGCAATAAATACATATTGCACGGTACATATTAAACCTATCCATCAACCATTTCTCTATTCACTTCATCAGTCACGACACTTGAAAGTGGACGAATGGAATTTTTAAAATAAAATAAACTGTGTGTGGCTCAAATTTTGGGCCATGCAGTAATGTATTACTACGGCCCAAAATTTATTTTTTATGTTTCAGCGACACAAATTGTATCTTATATGCTGTGGAGTACGATAAATATTAGAACTATTTGAACAGATGTATTTCTTCCTAATATACTGTCTACATTTTGTTCATTCTCAAGTGTCGGTTCTGGAATGTCAGATGCAGTCATCAACACAAGCACTTATTACAAATTGACACCCTCATATCCCGATTGCACACATTCCCGTAACTCAGGACAAAGCAAACGATTTATTCTGTACATAGATATTAATTAAATACGTATACTATATAATATAAGCTAGAGAAAAATATGGCCTTGGAATAAAATACCTAAAAGTGGCAAAATATTTTGCCGTTAAATACCTATTTTTGTCATCTAAGATATCATTCTCTTTAGTAATTATAAATTTATCAGGTCTATAGTATTATCTATTATAAAATCACCACATTGTCTAAAATTGTTTGCCGATCATCCATAGCCAGCAAAAAACCCCTCAAAAGAAATTCGCAGAGCGAATGCAATTTTCAAGTTAGAGGAAACACATAATTTTTTTAGGCTATTGCAACAAAAATAGTAGAAACATTGTGTCATTGTGAATTTGATATACATTTTTTCAATTACTTCATTTCTATTTGCAGAAGGCTCGCCTTCGCCACTGTGTGTGGGTAACATCAGTAATCACACCACACTGACGTTCAGCCTCTTTGAGCGTTAATTATAATAGTTTGGTGCATCATTTCTATTTTGTTCCCCAATTCCATTTTCAGTAAAGACCAAATTATGATTATTTAATCAAGTATATTTTATCATAAACTACACTATAATAAATAATACTTATTAACGCTTTGCTGGACATTTATCCTATAAAGACATGATAACAATTTAAACTTCTTTAGTGTTTTTTTGTGTCCGCCAAAGAGTTAAATAATGCATTTTAAAGACAATACAAATAAATACAATTATTTATATTAATTTATGCTTCATCACACACAATTTCCAATATTTCTTTAGCCACAAATACTTTTTTCAGAATTGACTGTATTATAAAACAGTACTTAATCATTGATGACAATGTATGTAATGGAATAAATTAGAGTTATCAAATCTAATAAACACTATGGAACACTTCATAGTGAGGCAAGTGAAACGCGCTACAAAATCTTACGAATTGAGGTTTCTATAATGATTTGAAACCATACTTGGAGCATAAGATTATGGATTTTAAAAAGTCTACTGAAGATTATTTACTTGATGTACAGAAAGTGTCTGTAGTAATACAGAAATGAAACATCTAGCTACGTTGCGTTATTAATCGAAACCCTATTAGAGGTGTTTTGAGTTCAACTAATCTGTTTCGCTAGGGATGCTTCGACACATTGTTTTTTCATATGTAAGTATATACTTCTTATAAAACCCTACTTTATGTTATGACATGTTGTCTCGTTCTGTCAATGTTAAATATTGTAAAGTGCGATAGCCATCATATATTAACAAGTTGGTATTAACTTTTATATGAATACGAGCTTAATTTCTGTATTTTCAGTAATCTTGGACACAACCTTTAGTAAACATTCAAAGTGAACCTCATTGAGAATTGTGCGCGTTTCGTGAGCATGTCCGGAGTCCCACTAGAATGGCGGCGCTGCGGCCGTGAGCTTGGAGCCCAGCTTCATGGGCCCTTGTCCGCGCGCGTTGCGGCGAGCTTCCATCTCTCTCTGACGTTGTAGTTTCCTTTCCTCGCGTTTCCTTCGCATCTCGTCCATTTTTGACGCGTTGTTTTCTGTAATTTACATTTTGGTTTGTTAAGAGCAAATGAATAGCTATAATATTGATTAAACTGAGCTGAAAGTCTGGCTTGTTGGAATATTCTTCAATGCATACGTGAAGCGAGAATTTTCTGTAGTAATCGACATTTGAGGACGTTGATTGTAAAAGTTAAGCCTATTTCGGCTCGTCTTAACATCAACGTTCTTCTCCATTGGCCCAATGCTTACCATCAGTTTTCTTTTCAATAGGCCCAAAATTTACAATAGGAAATCTTACCATCGATGTTCTCCTCGATAGGCTCAAATTCTCCGTCCTCCCATCCGCCGAGAGAGTCGTTGCTGTTCTGATGCGCGGTGGGGCGATGCTCCAGCTTATTGCCGCGGACATAAGTCGCGTTCGCGTTGTTGACCGCCATCGAGGTCCAATCAGAGTTGTTCCACGTCTCTGAAGGGCTCACTAGTTCCGCTTCTGCGCTCTATATTTGAACAAAACTATGGTTTGAACTGTCCTCAGACCAGAAAAAATAAAGCCTTAAACGATATTCTATTTTTTTCATTTTTCTCAGTATTTACTTAACATTTACCCTAAAAATTATTAAATGAATCGTAATAAATTTCAAAAACTTGTGTCTCCGAATGTAGTCTTTGCAATTTGAGCCAATGTCAGGTAATCTGAAAAGCTTATCGTAGTTCTATTCGTTAAATTCTGTGTATAATCCATGCGCACTCACTCACAGTGCACTAGTGAAATTGAAACAACCTCTATGGCAAGAAAGGAAAAGGCCCGATTACGGAAGTATTTTTGTATAACAATGAGTACAAGTTACCCAGACTTGGGAATTTTCCACGGGAACGAACAACGCATGATAAATCCGGTGGTATCTATGTATATGTATACTGACCGGCTGCTCCTGCAGCTGCCCCCACTCCTCGTGGTCCCAGTCGTCGTCGCAGAGCTGCGCGAGCGCACCGGCGGGCCGCGCGCTGCCGCTGCTGCTCCCGCCGCTGCGTGCGTCCGTGCCCGTGCCCGTGCCTGCTCCGATCATTATTCACTCATTTTACATTTCTGATGACAATATAAATTGGAGATTTTTCTTATAAGCTAACAACCATTGCTATTGCATCTCAATTTCACTAACAAGCCTGCCTAAATATACGCAGCATATGGCTAAATATGCTTACTTACCTTCGTTCTTTTTCTTCATAGGCCCAAATCTTACCATCAGCTTTCTTTTCAATAGGCCCAAAATTTAACATTGCATCTCAATTTTACTAACAAGCCTGCCTAAATATACGCAGCATATGGCTAAATGTGGCCTTCGAGTTTCGCAACTTACGGCAAGTCTACGCCGTAAGGGGTATAGACGTAATAAAGTATGTATGTAAATTGTTTTTACTCAGGATATGAATAGAAATAAGTGGACACAGGAGTGCGAGGCCTTTTCTTATCAGTGGAATCTTAATGGATGATATTTACAACAAAAAATTAAAGAAGTTTGTTTATTTGTTACCTCTACACGTTTTATCTCTACTCAATCTTCTTGAAACTTCTCATACATTGCAATCAAAAGTAGGCATGGAGAAGAACATAGATCTTTCATTTTGGGAAAAAGTACTGTTACCGTGAGTTCAACTGTTAAGGAGAACGCGTTCAGATGAGAGAGAGATTTGTGACTTGATTTTTTTTGACATGCATCAACCATATACTGAAAGATTATTTCATTATTAATAACAAAATACTTATTTTCAGGTTGCCATCGAACCGAAGCTGTGAAGACATCGGATCTGATTAGTTCAAATTGTATAATAGAAGGAATTTTATATATGTACTTACAATTATTTAAACAAATTTATAAAAAACCAAGTCTTTTTTTTCATGAACAATACTACACCTAAATGAAGTACCCAATTTCATATTATCCATATATATGATCGCAGGCTAGGTAGCCTTGCGATGAATGAATGAATTTATTTATTTATAAAGTTTTGAGGAGAAATTGCTGCATAAAAGCTTTGTAGTGAGAGAGCGCGAATGCTCAATTGCCTCGAGGTTGTACTAATGCTCTCAACGCTTCAACTGCGCGTTTTAGACTTGTCGGTTTGACTAGGATTCGACCGTAGCGCCATCTATCCGCAGTAGTGCGAACTAGCTGTGAGTGTGATTGGGAGGCCTTGTATAGCAACGGGATTAAATACAAAAATTCTAAATGTTGACTTGTTCAGGTTTTTTCTTCATATTGGATTTTAGATGAAATTTGATATCCATGTAAATATAACTTAAATTAACCAATGAAGTTTTTGCTTCGAGAAGCTACATGAGCACACGAAAAAGGTAAAATTGTTACCAGCACTGGAATCTATCTCTCCCCACGCGGCCATGTCCCAATGTTCTGGATCGTAGTCGGAGGCCGACTCGCTGTGCTCCAGTGACGTCATCGATGTCACCGATGACGTCGTTGTCGACATGCTGCTCGATGACGGTTGCTCTGAGAAGGAAAAATCAGTAAATTTTATTTATAATTTAACGAGTGTGCTGCCTTGTGGAACGCCAAATATTTGGAATGATGTGTCTTACGTTTGTGTGATGTCCGGCCTTAGAATACCATATCCTCTAGTGAATGTCCGATTAAGGGACACAAATAGGACCTTAGCAGTTGATAGGAAACAGGTTGACGCCAGGCAGCTATCATGTAAATTCGCAGGCAAGTCTTAAAAATTCTAAGATTTATTTTTTATGCGGACTTTCACGGCCGCACGGCCGTTTGCAAGAGAGGATGCGATAGAGATAATCCTAATAAATACCGGCCTCCTTCCTCCCAATTCCACGCTAGAAATGGTTCAGCACTTAAGTATTGAAGTCTTGCGATTTCCTCGCTTAACAGTAGTGATAAATCACCTAGTGACCCTGGCTTGGAGAGCGCAGACTTGGCGGAGATGGCGACGCGCGCGGTGTCGGAGTGCGAGCGGTAGAACTTGGCCGTGACGGCCGTCACCGCCCAGCCCGCCCACGTCGCCGCCGCGTTGCTCAGCGACGGCGTCGCTGTGTGCACGTCCGCCTCTGCCAACAACCACTCCGGTCAACTAACAGCCATACCCCGCATTGTCCAGATGTCACGTGGACGTCCGTCCACGAACAATGCAGAAAATGTATGGTAAGTATGTAGGTACATCAACGTGAAGTGTTAAAACTTATAGAAAACAATGGAGCACAATATAACCGTTGTCGCAACTGAGTACGACTGGGTAATGGGGCATGGCTCTTAATACCAAAATATTTACGTACATTCAGTGAACTCTTTTTTTGACTAATAAATTCTTTTAGACACGTGTATATAGTATTTAGGACTATACTCAAAATTCCGCCTTCACACGAAGACTCCAGGATTTTGAACAGATTTACTTCTGGAGCATACTCTCAGTTCCACATTGTGCCTTTGAGAAAGAGATTGACTGGAACCTGTTTGCTAACACGGACACATTCAGAATGTCAAAAAACACGAGAATAAAAATACAAATTAAAAAAATATTATAAAAATTCATTCTTACCCATTCCTTCTTTGAGACTAGGGTCTTCTGAAACTTTCTCTAATTTGCCAAGGAAGCCCTTTATCGTTCTGAAAGTTGCGTCACGAACCTGGAAATGTAGATTTAAAAAAAAAAACTTATTTAAGTCAGGTGAAAATGCCACTTTTGCAAATAAAAGCTCCAAATGGTATGTAAACAAAATAAATTGATGAAATATAAAGGACCGATCACGTTTCAGTTTGGTTCAATTGACAATATAGGTCATTATAATGAGTGTATTTATCGTTGTCAAATAGGACAATGTATTAATTCCACTGTCGGTATAAAGTGATAACAATTGCTTTTTAAATGATTGGTGTACCACATACTATATTCTTGGTATAATATGCGTTATTCGACTCATTGACACTACACTACATATTTTAATTCTGAAAATTAATTCCCCTTGAATAATACAAGCAAAGATTAAAAAATAATAATATAATATTGTACTAAATTATTCGTTCTAATGTAAAATACCTACTTATAATAACGTAAATAAATTAATGCAAATATTTTTTTAATTCATACTAATAAAGAGGAAATATTTGTATTTTGTTTGTAAATAATACTAAACTACTGTGACGACTTTGATGAAATTTAGCACAGAGACGGAAATAAATCATCTAAATAACCGTGGAAACTGCATAAATATCCGTCGCGACGTTTAAAAGAAGAAAGCTTAGAAACAAACAGACGCGGGGAACGAATTTCTTCTAAACTGTGCAATAAATAGTAATAGACAAATATTTATATGTTATTTTTTTACCTGTTTTTCCGGGTCATTAGTAAGCGGACACAGCGCTGGCAACACTCTATTAGCGACCTCGGCCAGCAGGAAGTACTGTTGTGTGGCGGCCAAGGCTAGCACCCCGGCCTGGCGCGCGGGCGGAAACGCGTCCCGGGTCGCGCGTACGAACGCTGACACCAACACTTTCTGACGGATTTGCGGGTGTAAGTGAGCCGCGATTTTGCCCAGGCACACTGTTGTGTTCGTTCTAGAAAACAAATTATTATATTAATTAAATGCATATGTTATGCATGTCACACATGCTTTTAACTTAATTTTGAAAATAATAACGTAATTCAATTCCTGATTCGCGATTGCAGAATATTTTCATCTCTTTATTATTTTCCTCAATCCTGTTAATGTGCAAACACATCTAAAGTTACGTAAAAAAAGGGTTTTTAGGCTTCCTTTTATAATTTGAAGTTTAGTTAGCAAGTGTGCAAGGTACAGTACTGGCAAGTGTATTTCCAGCTATACAGTAAATATTTACTTTGAAAACTCTGATACGTGGTAATTTGAATTACTTATTTTGATGGCTACATGTAAGTTCAGCAAAACCTTTACACAATTGAACTGAACTATTAAATATTTTTTATTAAGTACCTACCCAATTCTAATAAATCTAAATATGATTGACTACCTTATTCCACCCTGATCATCCTTGGCCTGCAGCCGCGCAAAATGTCTAAGCACCTCAACATTCAGGTTGTTGTAGTTGAGCTTCGATGCCAGATGGACTATGGACTTCACAGTCTGCTCTCGTATCACTGCGTTGGTGTCGAGAAACCCGTTCACTACTTGCGGGAATATTTGGTCATTGACCTGTGAACAGACAATGCTAATTTATTAGGTATAGATCGAGTATCCAATTGATCATTATAACATTATTGTCGTCAGACAAAAAATAATGTCCGTATTGTAAACCGTTGAGGTGTTCCCTCGTTGGGAGCTGAACCTGGGTTCACCATTGCCATGGAAACTGAAGTGACAAGTAAACAACTCTGGACAAGCGGAAGTAGGCGAATTTTAACTTGCGATTTAATTACAGACAGACAAACATCAGGACAGGATTAAAAGCTAAATAAAAGCTTGTAAAAAGAGAACTTCAATTACATGAGAATCGTGTCCCTGAGTCGTACCTTTAAACTCACTGATACTACAAAAACATCTTACAGTGGAGTTGTGTAGATGCATGATGAACTGGTCCAGCTGCTGCAGCAGTCGCGAGCGCGTGGTGCGGTCGTTGGACGCGAACAGTTTCACTACACACGGCACTATCTGCTTCTGGTAGTCCGCGTCCTCCAGCAGCTTGCCCAGCTGACAATTAAATCTTAAATAGATTTGCTATTCTTATTTGTATTATTACATTTGTGTATTGCCTTATAGGCTCTAGTCAAGAGAGCTACAGCACACAACCGTCAGTTTTGAGTACGTAGTAATACGACTATGATATCACTGCATGAAGCAGTCTTCATATCTGTGATATAGCAGACAAATTCCAGGAGAGCTGCTATCACTGGTACAGCCAGACATATGCACCCGTGGCTGTTGTATGAGGCGATACTAAGGGATAAAAATCCAGGGCAGCAATGAGTAGCATTCCCATAGGGCTGAACATATTTAAAGAAACGCTAGTTGTTTGCTTAAAAATAATATAATGTTTTAGCCGAAAATGTAATTAGTAACACACTCAGATAGAGAGTGAGTGCCAAATTTTTAATGTTATTTAAACTTTAGTTTATTCTTTCAATCCTACATGAAACAGGATTTGACAAAAGAAAATAAAAGGTATTGTTTTATAAACACTCTTGTGGAGTTTGTTAAACAACATTTATGATAACAGATTGGTCGAGTATTTTATGATGTAATAGCTATAATTTCCTTTCACATTATGGGTTGAATAACATGTGGACCATAAAAAATATGAACGTTTCTTACAAGATTTTCAGTAAAAAAAATTTTCATGTATTTACTATATAGCTGTTTATGAATAGACAGTTTAAGAGGTGGTTAATAAATGTTTTACTTTATAATGTAGGTTTGAATAATATTTGTTTTATTTTCAACAAAATTCAACAATTAGTACTGTGAAGACTGTTTATATTACGTTAGGTCTCATAAGAGGAAAAAAACTGTGTGTATGTATAAAAGTCAATTAGAAAATTCAATTCGTCAAGTCAAATAAGAATGCATACCTTAAACATAGGCGCTAATACCGCTGACCCAGCATCACCATAATGAAATGCTGTGAGCAGCTGCGGCAAGATCTTATGAACACACACAGCCTCTGGGAAGTTGTCTAAGTGTGAGCTCAAAGTGGAAAAGAACTTCCCTTTCTCCACCTTATCCTTAATTTGAATCTCTTCTAAGAACAACATAGTGTCTATGAGATCATTTTTGAAATAGCCACCCAATTTTCGACACCTATAAGCATGAACTTTTATTATTATTTTGAAATGAAAAACAAAGGCAGATAAAAGTAAAAAAGTACTTTTTAAATTTTTTTCATGCTTCAGTTAGCTAAAAAACAAAGGAATACTAATTATTTCCTTAATCAAATATAATAAAGTTACTCTTATTGTTCTACTTATCATTCTTAAAACAAAAGAAAAATGTACCTTGTGATAATGTCAGCTGGATTTGGTCTAGTAGCAGGGTTGGCACTGACTAGTTCACAGTACAAAGTGCTCAGCTGTTTTGGAATCGAGTCTGTGGTTTTGAGTGCAGGCTGATTCTTCAAGGGTCCATTGAAAGCTTCCCAGATCAAACAACCAAGACCCCACATGTCAGATGAGCTGTTACAAAAAATAATAATTTAGGAACCCCTAGTACTCCTAGTAGTTTTGAGTTAGTAACACAAGTATCGAGCTTATTTGGAGTTAATTAAATCTGTCTAGTCTGCAGTGGCGGATTTACAAGTAGGCTGGTGCCCAGGGTGGCAGACTTTTGTAAATCAGCAAATACTGTTTTATACCACATATTTGCGAAATTATATTTATTTTATTATAACATAATTGTGTAGAGAAAGAGTAGTAGAGGATTAGCATCCCAAGGTAGTGAGTGTCTGATAAATGTGGACATTGAGGAATTCCACATTATTTCATTGCCACATATCAGAGAAAAACTATTATCTTGATTCTTGATATTAAAAATTTAGATTAGTGACTATAAAGAAAATTTCTCCCTGATATTCCAAGGTTTCTGTACAAAGCAGATACATTTTCAATGATTTTATACTATACTATACTATGTACTGAGAACATCAGTAATGTGAGCACTCACATTACTGATGTTCATCAGTAATGTGAGCACTCACATTACTGATGTTCTTCACAAAAATATATACATAAATGATTTTTCAGTACATTTCACCCAAAGTTTGAAATCAATATAGAAGTGAGGAGGGAAACAAGTATACTTATGTACAGACAAAAGACTTACCACTTTGTAACAGCTTTCAATTTAGTGGGATCTTTCTTTTCAGGTGGATCATAAATTTCTAAAGCAGGTAATATTTTAATAGGTATAGAATTATTAGGGTCCTGTCCTTGGTTGGCTAAAAACTCAAACCCGCCAAGTTTCCACTCGCCTGCCTGAGTTACAAAGACTGAGTACAGACAAACATTGTTATGTCTCATGTTCCCATCATTATTTAAAAAGGATAATGCTCTCTGAAAGAAATGGACATATTAATATTTCTATCCATGAAATATGTGTAAAAGGAGAAAAACATATAATATGAATTTTAAAATCATGTAGAACAAAATGTTTTAAATAAACTTTTTAAATATTTCCGTAATTTATTGTATATATTATTTATTAAATTAAATACTTACAGTTATTTGGAATATACCCCAAGCTAAAAATAATTCTCTTTGTTGCCCTTCAAGCTTCATATCTTCTATATGGGTGGCTAAGGGGTCTACATATTCAGTAGCTACATACAAAAATTTCTCAGTTTCACAGCTATCTAAATAATGTAAAAGGCTAGGGTGTCTCATAGTCTTCAGTCTCTTCAGAGAAGCTTTCGCTATGTCGAATAGAGTTTCAGAATTCTTCTGAACATCAAATAGGAATATTGACACTTCATCTTGTGTGCCTCTTTTTTTACCCTTGTGAAGGGTCCATACAGTCCGGTCTTCTAATCCCCTGATTGGATCTCCTACTTCATAAGGAAAATCCTTTGTGGGATCCCGTGAGAAAAATGACCACATCTTGCACTATACACCAAAACTATTTACAATATTTTACATATACACTTTTCTAAATTCCAAACATTCAAGGAATATAATGACATAGTGTTAAAACCGCCGTTAAATTGTATAAAATTTTAATATTACATACGTTGAGTATATTTAAAATTGATAAAATAGAAAAATCACCTATTTCTATTTTCACAAATAGTGACGGTGACGACGATTGTGATGACAAGAAAGAATGACATTTATTTTTTTAAATCGTAGGACAGATAAAATCCAGATTTAGTTCGGAAATAATAAGTGGTTCGGGTTCTATAAATTATTAAATATATCTGTGTAACCGATTAACTGATTAAATATATCTGCGTTCGAGTTGGTTAAACCAATGAGGTTTAAAACACATTAAGAGATATTTATAGTTAAACATGGCACGAATTAATGCTACAGGTATTTTAAACTTGTACGAATCTTACTTAGCTTGTCACGTTATTGAGATAACGGTGCACTGCACTGAGGTGCAGGACTACAGGAGTGCACGCAACAGCATTGACTCCTAAAAAAAAATGTTTCACTTTGGCATTGACAAATAACCTATATTTGAGGTTAGTAATAGTAAGTAACAAACCAAAACAAATTATAACTTCTAATAATTCTAAAACTTTTTACTTCAAAAGGTTATTGAGAAAAATTAGACAATCATGTCAAAGTCAGTATCCCGTTTAAAATCGATGAAAAAGGTTGCAGAAAAAATAGAACATATATCCAAACTAAGAACTAATATTCCTGCTGGTATGGCTGCTCCTGGTCCTCCCTTGGGTCCAATGCTTGGACAGGTATTTACACTTTCAATTTAGCGAACAGAGCTTTTTACGTGTATGAATTAATTACAGCTTCCGTTTATAAAACATCATTTATTAAAAAGTTGGTAGTCTGAAAATAATTCCATGTTCCTGCAGCTACAGTTATTACAGTGGTCTTTTGATTTCAGCGCAACATCAACATAGCCGCTTTTTGTAAAGACTTCAATGAACGTACGGCTAATATAAAGCCAGGTATACCATTGCCAACTAGAGTAAAAGTGAATGCTGATCGTTCATATGAGCTTGTTATTCATCAGCCACCAGCTTCTTACTTTTTAAAGCAAGCTGCTGGGATAAATAGAGGTGCTATGGAACCTGGTATGTATTGAACTGAAAATAATACAAATTTTTTATTTGGTAAGTATGTAGTCAAAGACAATATTCTTGGTTATTAAAAATTACAACTTGAATTTTTGCTACAGTCAATATGGATTTTTTTGTAATATTTATATTATTATCATTAATTATTTTTCCAATATTGAATGAAATGAAAATGAGAAAATAAATATTTTCTTTCAGATATTCTGGGTTCTTAAATTATTTTGTATTTATTACAGTCAAGGAGACAAGTGGGAAAATTACACTGAAACATATTTATGAAATAGCTAAAATAAAATCTCAAGACCCAACACTGGAGTGGAAACCTCTGAAGGAAATCTGTACTATGTTATTAGCTACAGCCAGAACATGCGGAATTGAAGTTGTTAGAGATTTAAATGCAGAGGTACATATTATGTTTAAGCTTTCTGCTTCATGTACATATCTCGAGAGCTTTCAAACCACTTGACAAATAAAAAAGACTGGCTAATCTAAGAAAATATCTTTTACTTTTAGGAATATGCAGAATTCCTTGAAGAAAGAAAGAAGATTGTAGAGGAACAGAAGAAACAGTTGCAGGAGAAACGGGAAGCAAAGATGTTGAGAACTGCTTAGATGACTTATTTAAATTAGTGTAATTTTAGTTGTGAATATAGTTAGAGAAAAAATAATTTTCTTTTTTTTGTGGATGTTCTCTGTTTGTTTGGCAGCGGTAACTGGCTAGAGTCCTTGAAAGAAAGAATTCCTTTATGTTGGTTTGTGAGAGGAATTATTACGTCGAATTAGAATTAAGCATTTCCGAATTAGAGTTTTGTCCTCATAGATCACATAACTATTTGGAACTTTATATCACAGAATTCTAAGACGTAAATAATAGCGCTCGCCCGAACAAGAACATTTGGCCTTGGGAAATTAAATTACAACTTCTCAAAATATTCAATCATCTGTTTGTTGTGCTTACATTGTTTTCTCGTCCAAAAATCGGGTCATCTGAATAAAACAAAAACAATTCCCAAAATATAATAATCTTTATTTATTTCTTTACAATGTGGAGTGCATAGTACTAAAGCAGCAGTTCAAATGGCACGGTTTGATTCTCGAAATGGTAACAATTTTCACCTATTTTCAAGCAAAAACGAAGACTTGTTGGTTAGATCTTACTTGTAACTATGTTACAAAAATTATGTTGGCAGAATCCTATTCTACTAAAATGAGGCTTATACCTATCTATACTACACAAAACTAAGGTACCTAATTATTAATAGAACACCCAAAGGCTTAGACAGGAAACACTGGAAGTCTACTTACTAGCCAGCATGTGTATGTACTTGTTATAGTATTAATTTGTTCTAATTCAAATAATACTCTAAACAAGATATTATTTGAGTCCATTCAGCTATTATTATGGGTCAACCTACAAAAATATTACATCTTCACAAGAAAAATATAGCTTACTATCTATATTAATAAAATCTCCTTTTTTATTTATGTACAGATAAGATTTTAATTTGTGACCTGGAATGACGTTCATTCGTATAGCTCTAAAGATACGCGAGTATAAGGAAGCAATCAATATTACTTCCTAATACTCGCGTATCGTATTAGATTTATTATTTGTTTTATAGCATTCAGCGGTATTTACTTAAACTAGGTAATTAAATTCGACTATTCCAAAATTATGTTAAGATGAATTAACTACATATCACATGAAACAGTCTTGAGAAGGTGCCTTAACAAGATACAACCAATAATAAATATTTAACAATATATTGATAGGAACAGTAAAACTGACACGAAGTTTTACGAAAAAATATTTAAAAAGGTAACATATAACTGTACAGTTGAGTACATTTAAAATTGGGAATTTTAAGATTAGAAACTAGTCTTTAAAATAAATACAAGTAGATTGTTAAATTACTAGACAATTGGAAATTATAATGTTAGACACGAAATAAGATACTACGAATTCACAAATGTTAGTTACCAGTGTTTTTGAAAGCATACAGAATATTTATATTTACTATTCACTGTTCAATCTAAATTCTAAATTGTGCAATTTCCATTAACCAATAGTCATAAATAAAAAAAAATAAAAAATCTAATGAACGTTTGACAACCCAATGATCACGTCCATTTGTAGAAGGCCGGGTATTATTAATGTTCTTGATACCAACCCCTGAATTTTGATATTTGAAGAGATTCAAATTCTAATTTACTAATAACTATATGGGAGCCCGCGTATTGCATTGAGACCCCACATTGATTACTATAAGAACTAAGATAAAAAAATAATTAGCAAATTCATTATCACTCAAAATGTAGAAGCACTATATAGTCTAGAGTAACAATCAAATAGCATTTAATATGTACATTCTTGGGTGAATGTTGTACATAATAAAAAATATATAGCTTCTGTTGGTAACTTAAATACTAATAAACCCTTGTACTTTTAAATACTGTTTAAACAGATCCTAGGTCCCGAAAGTAACAAAAACAAATGCAGGCAAGCATTACATAAACATGCGTAAAATGTAGTTGATAATTCAGTTGGCATAATCTTGAGCAATTTTCAACTTATCAAAAATTGGATATTTGGTTCATCTTAAATATTTTTATCAATATTTAGTTACACAGAGAGTAAAGAGAAAATAAAATATTTATCCGCACCTATGTACCATACATAGAGTAATATATAAATCTGTGACACATATACAGATTTCGTCAAAATAAATCGACTTGAAGCGATATTAATAGTTAAAACAAGTCAAATCACTGCCGTAATCGATTTTATAAATATAGGTACATTGTGATGCTTTGCCGACATTTAACATATATACAATAGCTTGATAAAAATGACGCAGTAGGATTTGAAAATATAATTTGATAACTTTCACTTGTATCAAACTATTCCAAGAAGTAAAGCATTTTTCAGGGTTCGTTGGCGGGATGGGCGGCTCGTTTCAGTCGCGGCGAGTTCGGTAGCACCTCCGGTAGAAGGGTCACCGTGTCTATTGTGAAGTCGGGCAGATCTGACGTCTCCTTGTCCTTCTGCAACGGGATCCAAACAGTACCCGCAAATTCAGCTTCTTTTCCACCCTAGAAATATTAAAAGTAATAATTAATTTGGCGACAATAGGAAATATACAGGGTGACTTTTTAATCACTGGAGAATACATGCTCAGTCCATGATACTGAACAACTTTTCCATACATTGGTGATCCATACATTTTCCTCAGGTTAAGGTCAGGTCAGTTAATTATTTCAAGATATCAGTATTGTAACTTTCGTTTTCGGGAATACGAAAAAATTTTAAAGTAAGACAAAAAGTCCCCCTGGATTAAAAAGTCACCTTAGATACCAACATTCTGTACAAAAAAACTCTTAAAAAAATTATTGTGAATAGGATAGAATAGTCTTTATTGTGAGAAAACTGTGAAGATCGTTTACATAGTTAAGAATTTTCATAGTACTTATTGTTGAATTTTGTTGAAAATAAATCAAACATTCTGAAGTGAAACATTTACGTTCATGAAAGGAATTTCCTAAAAAGTCTATTGTAATTTATATCGCGCAAATAGTACGAATACTTTTTTGTTGTCCCAGAAGGCTTTCTCCAATAGAATTAATATCTAAAAAGAAGACTCTTTTTCCTATCATGTTTCAAATAAATCACTTTCAAACGTAATAAATTCCACTTTATCAGAAAGTGCTCAAGAGGTTATCAAAACAAAAGAAGCTCACATACGTACGGAGTTCATAGGTGATATACGATAGAGAACACATGACAAGATGACACGTGATTTGGCACTATCATGATAGAAGTGCGTCTTGGATTTGTATGGAGTCAGGTCACGTTCGTAGATGACAATGTTATTATGACGTGTGTAAGATTGTTAAATCTATTGGGTTCTAGTAGTTGATGAAAATAATGGTGGAAATAGACAGGAAGGTCAAAACGATGACTGAAGATGATGGAAAGAAGTCCACCGACAAGAACATTTTAATAAATGTTGAATAAAGTGATTGATTGTAAAAAATTCTGTGTGAAATAGAAAAAGCAGGAAAGCGCTTGCGGATCTCGGATTTGCACAACGCTTAGATTGGTAAAGGTTGTTGGAAATTTATTTATAACAATAAAAAGGAGTAATTATCACCTTAATATCAGTCTCCAGCTTATCGCCAACCATGATGCAAGAGCGGGGCTCGACGTTGAGCAGCTTGCAGGCCTCCAGGAAGATCTCCTGGTCGGGCTTCTCCCATGGCAGGTCTCCGGAGACCAGCAGGCAGTCGAAGTACTTGCGCAGCCCCAGCCGGTCAATCTTCTGCCACTGGGCCCGCGAAGGCCCGTTCGTGATCAGACCCAGAAGGTAATCCTCCCTGTACCACATTCATCGACCAGCCTTTCGTTATTTCCGGCAGCACTGTAACTCAGCACTCATAAACTCCTGACTTAATACTCCCGAACGATTTTTTCCCCCATAAGTTTAAGTATTACGTACAAATCGTGCAAGAGCATTGTATGAGCTGAAACGGTTATGTGATTGTGTTATTAGCGGCACATACAATTTATATTATGCATATAAATTATATATGAAAAAGCTTAATAACTAATATAGTGCCATGTTTGAATAGAGATAGATTGCGTGTTTTTGTTGTTATTATTTTTTCCCGAACATGGCACTATGGGTCAAAGTTTTATAGAGATAATCATGAAGATATTTCATATTTACTTGTTAAGTACATAATATATTTTTGCACGTTTGAAAAAGAAAATACAAATATTTACAGCACAGATAAAATTACGTTCATTGCTTAGTTTAAAAAAAATTGAATTATCTTCAGGATTGGTTCAAATTTTTGAGGTAGTGGTTTACCTTCGCCTTGATGTCCCTCATAAATTTACAAATACAATCAAACCTAAGTGATGCGCACGCGGCGCCCCGAATTTACTCACTCGTTGAGCAACAACTGTAGAAAAACAAGTCATTTATTAGCAACATGCGCTCAAAGCCAGCCCAATACAGTCACGAAGGCATCATATATAAGACTTTAGGGTAATTATGTATAATACACAATTAAAAGTGTCTATGTACAAGACAATATGCCTTCATGACACTTTGGCGCTGACTTTAACATGATAGGTTCCAAAAATCAGTATTCAACTGATGTCAGCATCATAGTATTATGTGGCATGCATCCAATGAACGAAATGATCACAAATTAAAAATGGTCTACACAATCTATATCAGATCTGAAGTCAATCTAATAATGTGGATAAGTACATCTAAAATGAACACATTATATAATGGAAGTGATTCATGTAACGGATAAGGCGTTTAACGAAACAATAATTTTGATTACCACATAACACCATGCACAAATGAAAGTAACGAAAATAATATTCCAAGATTGATCAGCCAATGAAATTTGGTTTTAATATTATGAGTACTTATCGTACTTTATTAAGCATGAGATGTTACAATCTTAGAACAATATTTTGCTCTGCCTTATCATAAAGTGATTTCTTTGTTTACGATAAATTTCAATAATAAATGCGACCTGATTTAACCAGACTAAGTTTCAATTAACAACAAAGAAATTTCTTTATACAATCTGTAATGTAATATTATGGAAATAAAACTATTATATCATGAAGAAATATTATGATTACTACACGCTCTGAATGAAGTTGCGTCAGTGTTAAATATTTCTGCATAACATAAAATAATTTATGACTGGAACAAAACTTACCGAAGCGTTTCCAACAGATGTATCACATCATTTGTCAATGCCAAATACTGAAACCTTAACTTTAACCATTCGGCTGATATATTTTCTGAAATAAAATAAAATGGAATTTTTAACGTCCACGTTTGTGTCAAATAAGGAACTAGCTATTAAAAAGCTACTATAAGTCATTAAGTCAAGTCATTAAACTTACTATTTTTTTAAACTATAACAGTTATGACTTTCAAGGTTGTTTAAAAACATATGGCAATGCAATCAACAGTTGTAATTTACAGATACGATAAACCCTCGTATTCTCAACTGTGATTTCAAATGTTGTTTCTCTTACTTTAAAATATGACTGTCGTGGTCACCCTTTCACATAAAACAATCATTATCAAGGATGATTAACATTGTAATATCCAATGCAAGTCTGAAATATAGTCGTTCTCGCGCCTCTAGCTGTGTTTGTTTGAATGTTTGGGCTATTTATAACCCATGCGGCTACGGTGCATGAAATAAGCCATAAATCGGTTCATTTGTTCCAGATGCATTTCTTAGCACGAAATTCTTTGGGTTTGGGAAAAAGAAACTCTGCTTCGATTTCAAAGTCTTGGGTGACTATAATATGCTATGCTTAACAACTTGACTCGACTATGTGTGGTTGTGACTAAATAATAAAGATCATTCAAACATAAGAACGTCACACTTTCAATACTGTGCAAAAATAGGAATACCTATCTAATACCTAATTATTATACCAAATAAGGACCAATTTGTACAAAGACTACTATGAAAAACATAGAAAGTGATAATTAAAATGATATCGTAATTTCCATAATGTCCATTCAGATATGCGCAGCATCATGCGCACGTGAGCGGACTCGTGCGTCCACATAAATCCTACAAGATTTTCCACCGACGGCGATGAGGCAACTGTTTACGCAAACTATGATGAAAATATAAACGAAAAACAAAGTGTTTTATAAATGATTGTATCACTTTCTATAATTACCACAAGTCTTGACGTAGTAGATCTTAAAGAGATTTAAAACATGACTAAGTTTGTAATTATTTTACTGTTATGCCAATTGTAAGTATTTAATTTCTGGCAACATGCCAAAATCTGTGCATGTCATGACAAAGCGTAGGTTTCGTGTACTTATTGTACATTAGATTAAGATGTTTACATTGCATGTACCTACTAGCTCTGTACCTTCTGGCTTCAAACCAGTGGGAATTTCATGATATTACAATTTTAACCGAGCATTCTCATGAAAAATATTGTTTGAGCGACAGGTTGCACGAGAAGGATGCCCAATTTATAGTTTATTGCTCTTACTTGACTTTTACAATTTGCGCGGGAGATTCAGCTAGCACTGATTCAGATGTAAGTAGTCTTTGATAAGATAATTCTCTATTTGCATTTTGTAGTATCCACCTAATGGACTTCAATTTGATAATGCCACATTAAGGCTGATGATGACGACACCCTATTATTAACATCAAGCACAATCAATACAGATAAGAAGGCACTAAAATTACTAATTATAGCCGATATCACCCAATTATCAACATTAGGTAGGCATTTAAATTTGAAGTTCAGGGGTTCAATTATATAACCATCATGGAAAATATCGCGAGGAAATCTACACAGGTAGGTACTGGAAGTTCACTAGCTAGTGAATTAAAACCAAAGTTGCATAACTTTCTCAACTGAAATGTGTCTCATGGTCGGATATGGGTTTACGCCAGGCAAAACGTACCTATACGCCCAGGCGTAAGCTCATTTCTGGACATATGCTGGATACTAGTGAATATTACAAAGAACTTACTAGCGATATGTCTGTAATTTTTCGGCAAGCAATTGCGCCACAAGTGCGCTGGCCACTCATCCAGGGCGTAGGAGTCATCGTCAGGGCGGGCGCGGAATGCCCGTAGGAAGTTTGAGGCGCTCTCCACTGCCATATTTTGGGGGAGTCCATATTCTTGCTGCAAGATCTCCACGAGCTGAAGAACAATATAAAAGAAAAATCTTTTGTTTGCTACGTAGGTATACTAAGGACTATTTTTTATTAAGCTCTGCTGGGTAAAGGGAAGAGGGAGATCTCATTCCCTTCCATACCTATGTCTCCAGAGCAACCTCCGAATTTATCAACTTATTTATACCTTTAACAAACACATTTAATATTATAAGAACTGAAAATCTGTGTATTTCCCATCGGGTAATAGTACCAGTTTTCCTATTTGTGTTTGTAGCTACAAATAAAGATCTAGGTACCTATATCTAATAGCGTTTTAAAAATGACATATAGGTAGTAACTCTTGTTTGTCGTCCGTGGTGTTTTGAGTGGCCGTTTGAAACAGGTCCAAATAGCTGAGTTTTAGCTGACATTATATAATGTCGAAGGAAGTAGGTATCTGCTCTGTGGTACAGGAATAGCGTCGGGTCAACGTTCCCGACGTTCACTCACCTGTTTCCTTGGCAGAGCTGCGTGGCTGTAAGCTGATAGTCCAATACTGTACCATTTTTCAAATAAAGTTCTAATATCTCTCATATAGTCATAGCATATGTGACAGACTTAACATGTGTCTTATAAAACTAAAAAAAAATGTATTCATTCAGTAACAGTTCCAATTCAATAGAACCCACCAATTCAATTCAATAGAAAGTTTATTGAACTAGCTAACTTTATTAATGAACTATAAATAACAATAAACGATTATTAGGCTGCATCTTTAGAAATAATATATGTCTTAGGTACCTACTATATTAAAGTGTGAACTTTGTTCTCTATATTGTTGTAATGTACCTAGTTTGTGAAATGTATTTTTGTGTAATAATGAAAACAGCAATCATAGGTTAAAACTCAAAACCGCTTTATTAAATAAATACCTATTTATTTTTATTAGTTAGAACAGTGTAATGCATTGCAAATCATGTATTTATATAAATGTAGTGTAACAAGAGGGGAAGTGTTATTCACCAAGAGAAAAGAAAGTTAACAGCTTTTAAAATTAAGTACACATTTTAATACAAAAATGTAAAACAATTAGACACTAGAAGTAAAATCAATAACAAAAAATCTTCACTTAATCTCCAAACAGTTTCTTTCCTAAATCCATCAATCTGTGGTTTCGACACATTTTCAGTGCTCCACCCTTCTTCAGCACTGGTATTACAGCTTCATTCGAGTCTACTAATCTACAGAGGAAGTCTTCAAAGGCTGACTTTACATTGGGAGGAAGAGTCCCAACTTTTACTTTAGTAAGCATCTCAGCAATTCCTTGCGCCCAGCCACTCTCTATTGCAAACTCAGATATCCATGGCACTATGGCTAAAACTCCACTCATGGTTTGCATACCCAAAAACCACAAATCAGCAATTTCATTCCAATGTTCCTTATAAGTCATGGAAACAACTAATGCTGTGGGATCATTCGATTCATCTACATTATAAGCATCCCAAAGGAACCTAATTGTGGACTGGATATACCTGCATATTGAAAAGTCATTTTTTTTTACTTTGGTAGCTTGCTGTTTCAACAGAAGTAGGCCAAGTACAGCTAAGTGACCATGGAGTACAAGGTTATCAGGAATATCCTTTAATTCTGGCAAATTATTGAATATGAACTTCAATAGGGTATTGAACAATAAACTGTTTTCAACTACTTTGGGTGCGAGGACAGTCAGATTCATAAAAATATTACAAAGACTGACTAATGCTGCTCTTGAATCCTTCATGTCTTCTAATACTTGAGGATCTAATTCAGGTTCTGGTTGGGTTCTGACCTTTAACCTTTCAGACTTAGGTATGGGAGGCTTTTTATAATGCACAATTGACCAATGGAAATTAATAGCCTCATAAAGTATGTCTTCTTCTTTTAAGTTCAGAACTATATCTCTTGCCTTGTCTTCAACCACCAGATGACACAAGGCAGGTAACATTAGTCTCAACAAATCAATTTGTCCCATCAATGTTGTCTCCACATCCATAGGTTCACCATCAGATTTATTCTTTTCTGCTAATTTCCTTGCCCGGTGCGCATGGAAGGAATCATTTGCAAGAGAGAATACAAACGGAAGTAGAGCATATATCTGCTCCCTCATGGCGGTTGTTTCTTGGGCAATCCATGCTACTAATACTCGAACCATAGCACAAACAAACACCTTTTCAGCATCAGGCAATTTGTCCCTGTTCTTATCATTTGATACTTTTGTCAATAAAGAAACAACAGCATTGAAAGCACCCTTAAGGCTAGTGTACACTGATTGCTTTTCTTTCTGCTCAAGATCTAACTGGTCAGTAGCCATGTAATTTATAGACAGCTCCAACACAATGAAACAAGCTGTAACTAAATCTGCATTAGCAAATGCCTGCTTAAAACTCCTATCTTCAAGTTGCATCCTGACTTCAATGGCACATAGTTGAAGGAGCAAAAGGAAAAACTTCTTTGGATTTTCTTCATCATTTAAAGTCCACTCAATGCCAAGTAAATCAACAATATTGGCAGCAAGTTTAAGTGCTGGGTCTCTTTGGTTCTTCCCAATTTTGCTAGTGAGAATATCATGAAGAGCCTTATAAATACTCTGAGGCCAAGTCTCATCAGATGAACTTGGCACAACCGTTGCTTTGTTACAGCTGTACAAAAGTGCACTGAGGATGGATGCTAATTCAAATTTTCTTTCCGACTGATCAGTAGCAAAATCCAAAGCTATTTTATTCACCAATGCATGGAAAGGTTTTGGGTCATTTCCCCAAGCAACAGGGCCATATCTGCTCACAAGTTTTACAAGAATATTAAGAGCTTCATCTGTTTGGAAGCTTTGATGTGAATAAATTTCTGACATTTTTGTTATTGCACCCACTTCTATAAGTGCCTTTTGGCCTGCTTCATGTTCTGCAATACATTGCAGACATGTAAATGCTTCACTGATGATAATTAGGTTGTCATCATAATCATCATTGTCCGATGCTTGTACTATGTCAAGAAAGACTGGGATATTGACAAGCATCTCAGGATGGGTGGCCAGTTCGGGGTCATTGCAAAAGTTTGTGAGTATGGAGAGCGCCACTGACTTGTACACAGACGGCGGGCAGTCATCTTGGACGTCGGTATTGGTTAACAGCTTCTTCAAAAACTTGAATCCGATGGCTTCGAACAGAGCCTTTTTCGCCTGCGAGTTACAATCCTTGCTCTTTACCAGTTTCGTAACCATAAACAACGCAGCGAACTTTTCGGTGTCGCTTTTCGCAGACTTTAGTATGAGAATGCATTTCTTTATTGGCTCTGATATATCACCCATTTTCACAACACTTGATACGAACACAAAGCGCAGTAGTTCGCGCTCCACTGAATGTTCGTTCCAATCGCACGACGACGACGATCTACATCACGTTTATATTTAGCATGAGTTCTCTTCCAAAATATCTAAATCTGGACGTCGAGCTCGCCTTCTCCAACTATGAAAACACTATTTTTATCCACACACTCTGGAACGCTCAACACGTGAGGTGCAGAAATCCTCGCACCAGAGAACATCACACCAACGACGAAAAAATAAAACGTGCGAGATGACAGCGCGCGCACTTCGTTTCGAACTTTCATCCATGACCGTGGCAATGTCATTTGAACGGATCGAATATTGTAATAATTTACCAAAAATAGGACTTACCTTATTGCAGGCTTTCGAATCACCCTTTCTCGTTTGAATTAATGTATTATCTAAATCGAACAATATCGCCGACACATCATTATTTTCATCATAAACACTAGCCATAATATTTCGCTCAGACAGCTCAATACGAGAACACACGCAAAACGAAACAGTGGGAAAAAATTACTCCACGTTCCTTTCCTACACTACACACGCATTTCAGTCAAGATTGTCGAAACATGACGAAACAGTGACGAAATCTGTCATAAAAATATATAGTCTACTCGCTCTCACATGAAGTATTTTCAATGAACGAAAAATTGTCTATCTCACTTTTTCTTCAAGTAAATAAAAATCAAAGTTTGCTCACGTAGCACCCTCTCACGACATTATGATACAAACATACAAAACAGTTGGCTTACAATTTATGCTTTTCAGGTTGTTTGGTTAGTACAAATTTATGTGTACAGATGGCAGTCACTGTCACTTCAAAATGTCAAATTCGATAAAATCCTGATAATTTAGGCTTCAAGCCACCTTCAGGCTTAGATATAAGTATTTTTTGTATTCAGAGCCTACAGGTACTTTTCACTGCGCACATTTAGAGCGCCGCCCCATTGCTTAGTCGTGTTGCGTTGTTTTAATGCCCGTCGACGGACAACGTAGCAATGGGGCATGCATGGCTAATGGAGTATTTAATACAATGTTATACAATGCATGTATTTAATACATATAGTATATATATATATATATAACGACGTTTTTGTGAACGAAATACAATAATTATGGTTAATAAATACACAATATATATCATCATCATAGCATCTCGATTGTATCTAAGTACATGTGCGTGGTTTAATACCACGAGCGGAAATGCGGAACAATAAGTTAAGTATGTTTGCTTGGTAAGAATCTTAGCGACGCGAAACTCTGGCGGGCCGCTAGTTCCAAAAGCCGGTGAGAAAACAAGCAGCCTTTTAATAACATCACGCAAACATTTACGTCGTAAGGCGTGTTGCATCCACTGCAGCTTCGCGTCACCATAAACAAGAGCTGACTAACCCAAACTTGCCGTTTTGTATGCATCGAAATCGCAAAGCGGCTTATTCTGAGCAGTGGTGCATGAATGAATATAAACTAATAGAATCGACTCTATTCGTTGCTCACCTATCTAAACTTATTACGTAGTATTATGAGATAAGTTAGCCAAAAATCTCTGACATATAGGCGATCCAATCTTAGGTCTTTTGGCCTAATTATGCTCTCTCTGCAAAGGATTTCTGGACGGTTTATTACAGAAATATTTTTATCTTTTTAAATTAAATTTTTAATTCAATAAAACTTGAAATCTTGGTCAGTCATGCCCGATCAACCCACCTCCTCACTAAGCCTTCACACCAGTAGAAACAAATTCCTCGACCCTCACATTAGTGTGAAGAAACCATTCCACACCTTATACTGCAGACAAGACGAGTAGCCCCTTGCAGTATGTTCTCTCATGCGGCTTACAGTGCATCGCTTTGAGTCGGCACCGGATAAGGCAGGTGCAAGGCGTTGATAACGCGTGCGATGTTTGCCCGGCATAAATCAGCCGGCCG
This sequence comes from Plodia interpunctella, assembly GCF_027563975.2. Taxonomy (NCBI): domain Eukaryota; kingdom Metazoa; phylum Arthropoda; class Insecta; order Lepidoptera; family Pyralidae; genus Plodia; species Plodia interpunctella. The sequence continues at coordinate 4,289,518 of NC_071310.1, forward strand.
GCGCCGGATCGACGGAAATCGTGTAAATTAACGAGAACACTAAAAATATTCACCAAGACAAAGACAAAGAAAATCACTTAATATAGTGTAATCACATGAGACTATTCAATGTAATACACCAGACAGTTCGCGGTTGTCTTGTCCTAGTAAAAGCCGGCACACATGGGTATTATCCAGTGATGCGTCGAAAAGCGTTTTCACCGACGAATAACCGAATACCGAATACTATCCGGTTTAACGTTTACGGATCTTGATATTCATTCGGCCGAATTATTCGGTTTACTATTTCATTGTTTTGCCGCATAAATTGGTTTTAACGTAGGTACGCCACGTGTAAACGTATAACTTGTACGTACACATTCTGCTGATAGGTACATGATAGAACGAACCGTACACAGCGCTGTCACTTTGTTTTAAAATATCGCACGATTACGTTACCAATAACAAAGGTGCTTATTATTTCAAAAATATTGATAATACTAACTTTGTTTGCAAAATGAATGAGCGTAAACCATCACTGCTTGGGACTTTTATGACGAAATGAAAGATGATAAAACGAAGAACGAGTAGCCAAGTAAATAGAAATACTCGGACCGAACATATTCGGCACTAAACAATTAGTGTAAAAAATGCTGAATTCGTCGAATACCGAACCTACCAAAAGAATATTCGGCGCATCTCTAGCATTATCTAATACATAAGTAGGCACTCTGATCCGTTTCACCTCGTGTATTCCTAATACATGATTCTCTATCATATTATATATACATAATATGACCTATCGAACCTAAAGTACACAACACCATTATTACCAGGCAAGTGGCAGTGTCACAGGACAGATAGTATGAAGGGTAACTTCTGTACAGCATATTCTGTAAGGCAGTTTGAATACTGTTTGCTCTCAAGGCCTCAATACCAGATTGCCTAGCTCGAGATTGATGCCTGTGGTGCTATCTATAATTGCGGATTTATGTTTGCACTTCGTACTGTTGTGTTGTTTACTTATGTGAACAGTCGACCCACTCAGCGTATAGTTTTGATGCAAACGAACTCCGAAATATATTTATACACACAACGCACTGCCGAAACTACTGGGCGTAGAAAGCCGAAATTTGGTGTGTAGGTTCCTAGGACAGTGTAGGGAAGCACTAAGAAGGGATTTCCTAAAATTCCCACGGGAAACAGATTTTTACTCACCTACGATGTTGTGGCAATTATACTCAACGGTCAATCCTATTCTGCAAAAATGGCATAGATATTAAACAGCTACTCCTATTATAAATGAGGTAGTTTCTTAGTAATGTGAGGTCATAATCGTAAATTTATCGCCTATCTAATCTGCTCGTTTAAAGTTAAAGAGTACTAGCAGAGTGAAGTAGTAGAAATACGTAATGTGAACGAAACATTATTATACTTACGTAATTTTACAATATTTAACCGCTAAACCAATTTACCTGTAAAATCACTACCTGTAATATCCCAGAAATTCGCTGAGCCCGTTTCGTTAGCAGAATGTTAATTCAGTTGTAAATATGTTGTACTGAACTAAACCTCAATTCGCATCCCTTTTTATAGCGCCAAAATTATTCTAAATGGCTCACTTACTGAGATGAGCGCGCCAACTCGTAATTAAAAAGCGACAATTCGTTAAACAGCCACATAATAGTGGATCGTGGAATGAAAGCTAAACGTAGAAATCACAATTGCCAGCTGCGTGGCGCTGCCGTCAGCACATTAAGAGGACGTGATACAGTAAATCGAGGTGTTCAAAGAAAGTTGGCTGGAAACGACTCCCGCACAGAGTAAGGAATAGTACAAGCATATAAAAGTGACACGTTTTAAAGTTGGTCCCGGTTGTATTTGTAGTTGTTAAAACTCGCACCAGTGGTGGAACATGATCCATCCACAAGGAGGCCTGTGCCCCAGCAGTGGAGACGTTTATATGGATGATGATAATAGAACTGATGTGCCGTCGGAATTTTAGCGCATGATGACATCCCATTTATGCCAGTTGCCACTCATGTTTCGTTTCCGTGCCACGAAAGAAGCCTAAGATATATAATGGCGCTACAGTTGCCGACAGCAACAAAGAGGTCGACCCGTTATTGATAGTTCTAAATATTGCCGTGTGGTGACTTCAATCTCTAGACTCTAGATATTGGCAAAAATGTTTGTAGTTGTTAGGTACGACATTAGTATGGTTAGTAATCACGTCATAAAGTATTACCCCCTGGGGGTTGCCGGGGCTATCGTACCTATAGTTCGAAGATGCCCCTAGCTCCAATTCGGATTACGGCCGTCGAATGAAAACGGCGTGCTAATGAGCATGGCGAGTTAATTGCCGCTTGCCGCGAGGGGGCGCCCCTTTCGCACTACTGTTTAAGGGACCCTGAATACTGATAAGAGCACAATGCCAGACGCTGAATGACTCCGAATGAAAGAAGCTACGGTCAAAATAGAAAGCAGTGAATACAGATCTATAAGTAGACGTTTGTTTGTGAATCCGAGACGATTCGAAAATAATGGCAACTTAAATTAATTCCGTATTTATTAGGTGTTTAAAGATTGAATTTAAAAATAATGTAAATAAAATATCTGTTTGTTTAAAGACTGAATTTAAAAATAAAGGGTTAATATGTAAAGAGAATACCTGTTTCGTATAAAATATAATCAAATCAATATCTAAGTCTCTAGTGGATTAGGTACATCATCTTTCAATGCGATCTAGTTTAGGACCTAAACTAATTTGCATCGCAAATTTGTACTACTAACTTAATTTGCTATACTAATGCCATTCAGTTCATGTTCCTAAATTGAACTGCGCTGTATTTGAATCGTTCTGTAAAAGCTGTAAAAATTAAAGTAGGCCTGCAGGTCTTTATTTAAAAAAAACTCGAAGCTGAACCTTTTCCAGTGCAGATCCTAAAATTTGACACGGTCGGTGGTCGGTGTTTGATAAAGCCCGAACAAACCAAAGTCGTTTTTTCCAATGGATTTATGCGTGCGCCTGGCGTAGAATTTTCGCTCCTCGCGCTTGATAAATTTTCAGCACCAGCATAGCGCTCTGGTTCGTGGAAAACTAACAACAAAATATTATTGATAAAGACTCCATTCTTATTGATCTATTTTCCTAATCCACATCTAATCCCTAAGTAATAATATATACGAACATTCTGCCTCCATAACAACTGTTTTTAAGTTTCTAGTAAGCAGGCAAAAAAAACATCACTTGAAAAATATGAAGTTTATACACAAGACATTCGAATAGAATAAGAAAAATAATAGAGCGCAAATGTGGAACAAGGAAAGAACAAGGAAATATAATGGCGGCACAAAAGGTTTACGCAAGATATTGGCATCGGCCAGCAATGTTTGTCAAATAAGGAGTGGGCCGAGTGTGACAGGAAATTTAACAACCCGGAACGGACGCCACGTATAAATTTCTTACACAATTGCCTATGTAACCCTGAAAAGGGACACTACTTTTGCGCGATGTTCTCTTTTCCCTTTGTTCCCATCTGCTCCAGCCTGGAAATGTGAACGGTCCTAACATCTATTTTGGATATTGGAAACGTCTTGATCATATATTGTGATGTAAAGATGTATTGCCAAGAAAATATAGGTTTCTAGTTTGGGAATACGAATTTCGGATGATATAATTATGTTCTGAGTATACCCTACTATTACAAGTATAATCAATTTTAGCAAACATTGGGAAGTTATACTTGGAAATCCTTTCAGTAAAACCTTTAGCCGTAAATTGTTTTAGTTGGTTTCTTAGTAGTAGCACATGTTCTACGAGTACAATACTTTCAGTATTAGTTGTGTTGTAGTAAGTAATTAAATTGTTTATAGGTACTTTTTAAAACGAAGTAATTAATTTTGAGGATTGTGTACTAAAATATCTGTGATTGTGTGTTATCATGAGAGATAAACTGTAAGATTTTGAAGGTATATTGATTTATAATATAAATATAAACAATTTAATAACACGATATGCATGTATGCAGTCTGCATAAATCAGAAATCCTTTCGGAATAAAACATTCCTTTTAGTAAATATTTAAAAAATATTAATGAAAACGGATTTCGCCAAGTACCTATTTCTAATATATTTATGAAACAAGTGAGTTATTATTCATACGCGAAGGAAATCAATGCCACACTTGAATGAGATTTGAGCCTCGTTTGTGAACAAAACGAGATTTATGTTACTGTACGTTCATTCGCGTCGGCATCTGTTTGAGTTTGGCGATAGTGTGTAGCCGGCATAAGACAAGACTCCCAAACACATACTGTCAAGACAAATGAGTATAGGCTGAGACGGAACACCGTGGGGAGCTGGCGTGCCGTTACATGCCTCAACTCGTGTACGCAATACGTCCACGTCTCACGGCCAAGTGTTCAGTGTGTCAACTACCTTAAATCTTATCAAACTAGGATATGTTTCCTTATTATATTATTATATTTAAATTCAAATTATTTTGGTTACAATAAATGGACAATTTGGACAACACACACATTAACACCATATATATTGTTTATACTTTTTAATTATTAATATAAGAGTAATTAATACACGAAATAGAAAAAATAAATTAAAATATGAATAAGATTCACGAGAAATAAAGTTCATAAACCCTGTAATTCATAAAAAATTAAAACATACTTTTAAGTAAGTCATACTAATAAGTTTTGCCACTATCGCTCTTTATAATAATTGCTAATTGACAAAAGATTCTTTAGCTTAAAGCATGTTTTAACTTCGAACAGGATATGTCTATAAAAAAATAGAACATATTTTTCGAATTTACGATTTACGACTTGAGTGAGATCGAAATATGTTCCATGCTTACCAATTTGAGACATAACAACACGGCGCAGGATAAATATTAAACCTCATCATTTTGGAGAAGATAAAAATATGTTTGTTTACTTATGCAAATTAATATCGGTGTGTTGCGCAAACAGAACTTAAATCGACTTTTCTTCGAGTTTACATGCTTAACATGTAAGTGAAGTTTGATTATTTAAATTAAACATTAAAAATGTAAATTAAACACTATTGTAGATCAAAATTGAATACGTTTCGGTTATTTATATTTTACGACACCAAAGTTACTGTAGAATTGGTTATTTTTTACAGCATCTCTATATACATATGCAAAATGTACGTACAGTCTGTGTATAAATAGTAGAACACAAATTTTTAACGAGTTAAATTTTTAGTAATTGCAATATCAAATAGAATGGTTAAGATTGGTTTATAAACAGAAACACCCCGTGTTGTCAGCGCTTTTACTTTCTACTCTTTATAGGCATGACGATGTCCGACCGACTTCAGTCACGGCGACAACTTATGAACTCGCTGGTGTGCGCGCGTGTGACTTATGTAGACAATCTTATTGGTGAGAATCTAATCACAGTCCATAAACACAGACGTGATACGTTACTTAGGTTTAAGACTTTTGTTAAAGCCGTTCGGGGTATTTCATCAATTTCATATAGCTGAATCAGAAAGTAAATATATTTTAACGACGGTAAAGCCGTAAACAAAAAATCTGCCGTTATACCCCGGACATATTACACGAGGAAACAATGTTGATAAAAGAATTTCTGTGTTGAAGAGATGACGTGTCCCTGATCGTAACTCACCCGGGCCTACTCATATTACTTTCATATGTCGGGTTTGCGCAACTTGCCGTATGTTCCGCGACCAACAAAAACCGAAAACGATGTGTCATCGCCACGCCAAACGAACGCCGGGGAAAATAATGGTACGCAAAATATCTCGGATTTGCTACATTTTATCTACTATTTAAATAAGATTCTACCCGTGATATTTTATATTTATTCCAATTGCACATTAATATTAAAACTAGTTATAAAAACTATATTATCACGGATGCAGTGCTACGCGATAAAGTACGGAATCTACGACGGCGGTGTAGCCTGACTACGCCGTTATGTAGTACTGCTACGCCGTTTTGTAGCACGGCTACACATACGATATGACATTGAGAACTTCGAATACGTTCATTCTATGTCATTACACAAGTCACAACTAATTTTTCAGTTACACTAGAACCATCAGTACTTAAATAGAACTAAAGTTAAAGAGCTTTATCTCTTAAAATTATATAATTTTGATTTAGTAACATGCATCATCAGTATTCCTAAAATATCTTAAACTAGATGTTGCCCGCCGCTTCGCTCCTGTGGGAATTTTGAGATACAATATAGCCTATAGCAATCTCGGATAATGTACCCTTAAGAATTTTTTAAATCAGTTTGGTAATTTTGGAGATTACCCGTTTCAAACATACAAACTCATAAACGCTTACCTCTTTATAATAATAGTATAGATAAAATATTTATTAGAGTATTTTTGCAAGAGTAAAAGCTTCAAAGTGCTAGCTAATAAATTAGCTATCAATGCTGCCTCTAATCGGGAAGCAGCCGGCGCAATAATTTGTCTTGCACGCCTCGACACGTACATTTTTCAGCTTTTCAAACTGTGTGGCAGACGGAAGACCGCCCGGCCGGTAGTTTGGCGCCATTTTTATTTATTATAGCATTTTTATTGGCAGATTTTTACTAGCTTTAAGTGAATAGCTCCCCCTCTTGCATGCCGATGCAAAATTAGGGATGCGCTATGTTAGCTCGTAATATGTCTGATGAGAACATCAATTACGTTAGTTATTTTTTTGCTATTCTGTTTACTTACCCATACTAATATTATAAATGTGAAAAATCTGTTTGTCTTTCAGACTGTCTATTTATCACTATTACGCGGTTAAACCACTCAGCAGATTCGATGAAATTCTTACATATTTATAATACAAAGTGGCGCACCAGTAGAGGTCTATGTCCAACTAATACTTTATATGTATGTATATTTAATTAGCAGCCCTCAGTCTCATACATAGGTAGTCAATTAGGTCTTCGTAGACCTAATTGACCTCGTGGTCATGAAAATTATCAGTTACGAAATATTATACATATAAATGTTGTCTCATTCATTGTCTCTCTGGCTCTGTTTTATTTTACAGTTGTTAAATCATCTAAACTTGTTCAAAAAAGTGAGACAGGTGTAGAACAACAGTAACTGTCTTCAATCAAACATTTCATTTAAACGTAGTTAAATTTTCCGCGGCATGTAGAGTCAACAGCGAACAAGTTGGTCGATGGGGAAGCGATGAGTCCGCAACGAGTGCTACTGGCGTTTTCATTAACTAACCGTCCACTGGCAGCCCTATTCACAGAATAAATATGCTACAGAAGTTAAACTATGACGACCTCAGCATTTTACTCCAGTATTATCCCAGTTTCTTACGAAAAAGTGGGACACAAACTCGGTAAAATCAAATAATTTGTTCATAGAAAAATATTTCACGTCATAGTCTAAATTAATTAATATTTACCGAAGCTACAAACTACTAGCATTTCGGAACGACCGCTGCTGGGAAGAAATGCCGAAAGAAACTCATTTAAACGGTGTTGGTATTTTATTAAGTATATGTATGTTAGTCTGTAAGGCCTGAGATAAATAAATAATTATTTGGTAGTCGTAAAAGTTATGTCACATACCGTAGGCGATTTGAATAAAATCTGGCACCAGTGTTAGCTAGAAACTCGATAAAAAAGAAAGGAAGATTATCCCTGGGGGTTTAGAATATATTTAAAAATCCTTTACATATATTGTCCAGGGTCAATAATGTAGCTCAGATCGATGACAGACGTATTTTTACTTTGAAAATAAAACATGATCATGGTAACTAATAAAATATAAGGTAGTATTGATTTTTTAATAATTTTTACTCGATAATTATAGTCACAGATTTTTTCATACAGTCAAGTTTTTCCGCAGTTTATAAAACAAAAGAAAAATGAAAGAGATAATAAAAATATAACAACAAGCTTGATTTCTGCACTATCCATATTTTACGAACAATTGCTTTTACGTGCCAATATTGGCCAAATATGGCCCGATGAATAGATAATATTTAATGCATAATCGATTACTCGGCCAACTAACACGAATGGCAGCCATATTTTGCCGGTTGATTGCCAACTTACTAATTCTGAGCCAAACGGTTATTTGTTCTAATAACCGTAGATAGATTTCGGTTATTGCCGGTATTGTAAGTATTATAGTATAATACTTTTTAAATTTTTAAGTTAATATATTTTGTATGTATGCTTTCAGACTGTATGTATTAATATGGGTCACCAAAACTACTTGCTTCGTTCAGAACGAGAGTTATTACTATTATTAGCATTGAAATGTGAATGCAATTTATTGCAAACGTCTACTGACTTAATAACTAATCTCTATATCTGATTTGGAACATATGGTTATTAAATTTTAAAAATACAAAGATATACATACATGTAGTCATACAACGCCATAACACATAGACCCGCAAGAGAATACATATTTCCCAAAATTCCCAAGTGAGAGAGGCAGTGGACAAAATCTGCTCGCTAATAATAAAATAAACCGTAACCGTAGACACAAAGATAGACGCCGAGAAGCAATTTCTTAAAAGCAGCGTCGAATTTATATCCGCATAACATCTCAATATACCTGCATAATATCTCGCATCAATACAGGGGTTTGAATAGCATAAAATAAATTACATACCTATTTCACCAATACCTACATCCTCAGACAGGATAGTAGAAAAAAAGCCCTTAAATTCAGACGCATAGAGTGGTTTCTACATTGGATCACATTCAATGGAGAAATATCCAAACTTTTAAAATAAACAGCAGCTATAAAACACAAATCGGCGTTATTGAATAAATCAGTGGCGACGATAAGTGTTCGGCGGGCGTGGTGGTGAATACTGCTGTAGTTTTAGCAAAACAAGGTATGCTCCGCGTGGGTGAAATAGTGCGAATACACTCGGGTAGTGAGTGGGGCTCAGCAAAATTAAACATACCGAAACTTTGAATCGGGCGGTATGCGGCATTCACTAGTATACATTTAACAGTTAGTTGAGCACGATGCCTGCGTCATTAAAGAGAAAAGCTGCAGCGGTCGGGGAAAGAATGTAGCGAATAAAATGCTGCAAAATAATGCCGAATCTAGTGAGAACATTTAGCGAGCGACGGCCGGCCCGTGCATTCTTTATGCTCGAGCGCTTGCAGCATACCTGATCGAGCTCCTGAAAACGCCACTACATTTAGGATTCAATTAGTATTCGTCATAATTACTTTTGAAACTTTCTCTGAAGCGCTCGTTCCGTTGAACACCTATTACGGTTGTCTAGACTTTTAAAGTGTGCTTACACGTGTAAAATCGTTCTGCTAATGGGTATAAGTTTGCAGGGAGCCTGTGTTTGGAGCGAGCGTAAATATTATGCTTTTTAGAGAATTACTCGCAGAAAGTGAAACAGAATGTCATTAGACTTGGCAGAATTTACGTTCGTCCTATCTGATGTGAAATTGAATTCATTTATTTATTTGGAAAACGATCACCAAGTATAAAACGAACTCACATTTATTTTACCTGAGTATTACAATTACTTAAGCATGTTCAGACGTGTGTTGGAATATACATATAAAACAGGATAGATGAAAATAAAATGAGGAAAACGAACATTAGAAAAAGATTAAATACGAGTTGGTTGGCACATTTTTTGATAAATGATATTATTATATCTACTTACATAGCAATGAAAAGGCAAATTAGTTAATTGTCAACCAGTTTACATTTCCTCACGATATTTTCCTTTACCGGAAGCAAGGTATATACCACCAGGTATATAAAAAGTACTAAACATGAGTCAGATTGGTATATACAAACTCATGTTGCACTAGAGGTTTCGAACCTGCGGGACCTTTCGATCACAGGCGGACGGTCTTAACCACTTGATCACCACCGTTTCGTATATTAATTTGTATGACGTGATTTATCTAAAGTAATTTACGAGAATAATCTCCCAAAACTTCCCGTTCAGATTACAATGAATGCAGCTAAGATGTGATCGATAAACTTATTTGTTCAAAGGTAAAGAGGTTGGAGCCGCAGTGTTCAAAGATTATACTGTCGTATTCTGGATGGATTAGCTATTTTGTCAGCAAAACTTCGTGATGCTATTTGGAATACAGATTAAGACTCAACGAGATTAAACTTGATAAACCTATTCCAATCTCACCTGTAATTCGCTTTCGAGTTTCGACGTAATTCCCTTCTTATGAAAGCCAACATGGTGAGAAGACGGGCGCACCTGTACCTTTGTATTTCTCTGCGGTTACCATATTGAACTGATTTAAAACTATTATACATATTTACTGCAAAATAAAACGTGTTTAATGCAAAAAACTACATATTTACTGCAAAAAAAAAGTGTGTGCCATGTCTTCATCATAGTAAATTGTCTTTAGAATCCCGTTGTGCGGTATGCACAATTGAACTGCACAATTGATGAAGCAGAAGATAGATTCTAATTAGTCTCGTGTCTTGCTGATCCCACGTAATATGTACCATATGTACCCCATATTACCTATTATAGTAACAATAAGTTGGCAGTATTTATTATGCTAGTAGTTTGTAGCTTTGGTAATATATGATGTGAAAAAGTGCCTGTGGTGGTCTAATTTCCGAATAAATAATTTAATTTTGACTGATCGAACGGAAAGATCCACATTATATTACGTTGAAGAGGATTTATATTGTTTAGAATTCTTAGATTGAGATTCTGAGATTTTTATCAAGTTTCATGGAGAGCCTTCGCGGCATAATTCATACAATATAAATGCGAAAATTTGTCTGTCTGTTCCGCTTTCACGGCCCTAACCGCTGGACCGCTTTTGATGAAATTTGCTATGCATGTAGCCCGTTCAAACATAGGCTACTTATTTTTCAAAAATCATCCCCCTATAATGGGGAGGGGGAAATTTTGTATGAAAATCATGCCTGTTCCGCAATTGCAGAGAAACTCGCGCGGGCGAATACGTGGGCAAAAGCTAGTTTAATTATATCAAAAACGATAAACATGGACATAAAATTAATTAAAACTTTGTAGAGAGTCTCTAGTAACATAGTTGTGTACTTGTAAATAAGCTTTCATTAGGAGCCAATTTTAAAGTTATATTTTAAAGGTCTTGATTTCATTGAACTTGTTAGTTTTATGATATAAACAGTTCATACATTAATTTAGTTTATAAATTAATTAAGCACAACTCTCATAGTGAAATGATAAATTAAATGATATTACAATAAAACCGGCCAAGAGTAATTCTGACTCGCTCACAAAAGGTTCCGTAGCGATACAAAACTTGTTTGTTTTACATGCATCATATGCGTGCCCATATAGGTTTGTGGTAAATATATGCTAATTATATTAATACGTAGGCATAATCATAAGCCCTAATGTAAAAGGTTGAAATTTAATTAAATATTTGAAACGCTTTGTACATTTTCCCAAATAGTATGTAAATATCGATTTCGTAAACTGCTAGATCGATTTTGTTCAAACCAATTTCGGTTAAAAGTTTTTATTTAAGTAATTCTTTATACAAAATGTTATTTACAATCTTGCAATTCATAGTTTAAAATTGAAATTTGCAAAACATTATTTTGGTTTAACCTCAAAATACCTTACAACATTTCATAATCGGGAAAACATCTATTCACGCGGATCAATTACTTTTCCTTCGTTCAGTGGAATTATACGCAAGGATAATGCGTGAGCTTCTATCGTCTACAATATTAATATTAATTTCAATTTAATTTACAAATTCAATACATGCCCCGATTAACTTAAGTGAGATTTCAGTAATTCCCAATCAATTAATACACATGAATAAATGGACACTCCTAAGATTAATCCAGAAATCGGATTAAAATTAAAGCATATGCGTGCGTTATGTCTTATTTATATATAATGGGAATTTCGAGATAAAAAGTACCCTATGTGTTATTTGTGGTTATTTCTACCCGTATACCAAATTTCACAATACAGATTATTGTGAAATTTCAGCAGATTTTGCGTGAAAGAGTAACAAAAATACATACACACATACAAACTTTCGCATATAATATTAGTAGGACTAGAGATAGGCCGGCCTTCTAGGAGGAATTTATAAGTTTTATAGGAGTTGAAATCTACCATTATCATAATATAAAAGAGAGGTAGAATTTACGTCTTGTTACCTAAAGATTTCTTTACTTTCTATAAAGAAACAAACAGCTGCATTGAGATTTGGATAGTTTTTTTACATAATCTTTTTGATGGGATTATGTTTTCTTTGAGTGTTAAAAATGTCGTATGAAGTGTCTTAAGTAACAAAAGCAAAATTTTCTTTAATTTTTCGATTAAAGAATGTTTTTTGAATAATTACGGAGATCATGATATAGGTATGTAAAATAATAGTTGTTGTTCCAAGAAACATTATGTTTCACATACATCATCAGTCTTAACTTGATTAAATGGACCTTACTCCGTAGTTGTTATAATCCTCTCATCTGCTGACTCATGAGCTGAAAGGTTTCCAAACGGCTAAACGCACATTTTTTAATATAGCTATGAACACTCTCGATTAAATTCTCTTTTAAATAATAAATAAAACTAAATCATAATCGCATCAGCTGTTTGGCTTCTATGATGTTACGGGCAGACATAAATATACACAGACACGTAAACTTAAACTTATAACTCTCTTCCTTTTATCGTCGGGGGTTAAAAAAACTGAGCTAAGTCTGATCGTCGTGGAACTATGAATGAATGTATATGATGTAGCGAGGTAATGAATAACATGCAAATGGGTCGCTTTAATGAAACCGCTCACCCCGACTCCCTCCCAGCTCCAGGACAGGGTTCCCACTTCTAGAATTCTGCTCATCTTCCATATTTGAAAGTTTCAACTTTGAAAATAAAATCCGGCTGTCGAAAGGAATTTTAAACGAGTGAAATCCTCTTGGAATGAAGCTGCTAGGAAATAAAGATACGAGGGTTGAACGAACACCCAGTACACCAGATTCTGTGTGATAAGGTAATATGTTGCCATTGCTAAATGATTTAACGCATCTTTGAGCTGTTAAATTTAAATGAGTTGTACTTAGGGTGAGTTGCACCAAACACATTTAACGACGACTTTAACCTGCATGCCGTAGGATATCGAGCTTAATAATTTATTTTGTTCTACCACATTTAGCATTTCTCAGTGATAGCAACCCTACTTCAGAATCATGAATGTGTCGTATTTCGTATTAATTGAAGTGAATTATAATCACCGGTGTAACTCGGGCTCCAATCAAGACTATTGATAGCGAGGTACCTGGTTTTTATAGAAGGTATTGCATTTGGTAGAGTTTATGTAACCCGTTTAGTTTGCGTCTGTACTTTATCACACATGGATCTAACCAGTTAAACTTTATTTCTAAATACGTATTGACTATAATATTATATATAGGCTATGTGCCCATTCCACGTGACCAATATTCTATTCCTACCTATACCACATTTCATCAAAATCCCGCGATTAGATTTTGCGTGGCTGAGTAAAGGCAATCCTCAACACACGTTCAAACATAAAACTTTCGTCGAGTTTGATGTATGTGGCGCAATGTAATTTAAAAATCAATAAAATATCGCTAGTATCACATACATTAAGTGCCATTTCATTTCCATTAAGCTCCGAACTTAACCGGTAGCTGCACTGAAATCATAAACATATGTTACATAAGTTAGTACACAGTCTACTCTACTCTGTACTAATAGTGCAGATACACGGGAGTGTTTAAGAGACAAGTTGGGCGGCAATCGAAACTCCGTCAGCGCGCAAACTTGCCGAAATTACTGGGCGTCCTCGCTGAGCTGCTAACCCGGCGCCCTAACGTAGCTATGAATGCGACAAAGCAGCGCGACAACATCTACGTGATGCGATTTATGTGTATATATGAAAGATAACAAGTAACAGACAGTCCACACGCTGACTAGGTTTATAGTATCGCGTTACGGTTGCTTTGCAGCTCAGCTATGACGCCGGTTTCTGGCGTATCCGACAGGCTGGTATTGTACGTGTTCCGACCATGCACTCTAACACTACCTATAGAATCATTATAATTCACATTTCTAAGTTCATGTAACTAAAGTGAGATCAAATCTACATAATGTCTCAAAGTACCTAAATCTTTTTCACTAAGGTCAATGTGAAAGAGCCACAGTATCTTGCTTTGGTGTCTCTATAGTTATCAGATGCCTGAAATTCGATTCTAATTACGTATGTACGTATATGGATGATGTTGATATTATGGACCACGAACCAGGTGATTAATTATTAATAATATACATAATATGATAGTATTTATTGAAGTAAACTTTATAGCACAAAATACAATATGTGTAAATAAAATATTATCCGAAATTTTGCCCTATGCGTGTCCTGTGTAAAAAAAAAACTCTCTTATCTATATAAAATTGTCGAGAATCAGCAATATTGTTATAACAGCTTGACTCGAGTGTCTTTTAAAAACCAGCGCCTGTTACAATATAGCCGGCTATCTGAATGGCTGAAAGTGGCGTCGCACTGACAGTAGGCACTGTACCGTAAACAAAAGCCTCTCCTCGCACTTTTATAATTTACTTATTCGCTGTTCCCTTTTGAATTTTGTTTTTAGAATCTCCCCTTTGAAGAGCTGTTATCTCGGACGGCTCCTGCCTCCATCGCCGTCCGACTGCCTCTTGCCCATTGGACTTACCTGATTGGACCTCGACTGCTTTTCCCCATTCGAATTATCATAAACCTGGTGGCTATCTGGACTTTCAAATATTATTTTTATTTACACGATTGTGCTATCCATATAGGTAAAATTTTCCGTACATACGAAAACTATTCCATCCATATTTCAGCTTCAAATATGGTCGGAGTAACATTTCGCCATGGATACAATGTTATACAATTTTTGTTCCTGTGGGCAATTATTATATAAAATTTCTAAGAAAGTCGAATGCGCGCCCTTTGAATAAGGTTCTATAGGCACTTTTTGCTTTTGGATCGAATCTTGGGGGTCTAGTGGGTGCAAAACCCAACGTCTATTCAGATCCTTTTTTTGACGTGATATAGGCCTCGCCTCGGTCTGAATTATCGACAGATACGTTTGCTTGGCGAGTACTAAGACAACAACGCCCATTGTTGAACCTGACTATTGTGTACTGTATGATTTATTATTCATAAATGTATTTAATGATTAGTAGGTAGGTATCCCTTATTATTTGATGAACATCGATCAAATAATGTTTCTTCATATATCGTCGTATAGATCCCTACCGAAAATTATATTATATACTTAATCCGGCGATTAATTTTACTACCCATCTTACCTTTTCTGGAACTATTCATGCTGCGTGTATTGTTTGAATACAAATAAATAGCATGGGTAACGTTAGCATATTGCAATATCGAAGTCACGGGTATGCGGCGAGCGCGTACAGTCAGCATCACATACAATCTCCTCCCCGAGACAGACAGGCCGTGTTCTCTTTTGTGATCTTACCCATACAATAGTCGTCAGTTAGCTTCAACCTCATTTATTGATATTAATTTCTCATTCCGAATAAGTCGAATCTCAAAATGGGAATCGAGTACAATTCTTCATAAATAAATAATGTAATAGATCAAATAATTAGCATAACACAATATTGTGAGGTAACGAACGAAGAAGCGAGGACACAGTTATGAACTGAATAGGTATAACTCGGCACTCGGTGAAACTTGTTTCATTAAATTTAAATTTAGCATCTGCTTATTATTTCAAAGAAATGCCCGTCTTCGCGAGTTCAACATTCAAAAGCAGTTCTTTTCGAGCTCGATTCTACCTATTCAGAATTTTGTTGAAATTAATAGTTTGATACATATTCGATACAATTCCTATTGAAAAGAATCTTAGGTCAAACTGACTATTTAGATGGAAAAATTATGTCAACTCACATTTAGAAAGAAAAACCATAAAGTTTGTCAATCATACAAAAAATATATTCGAAATATTTTTTCTATTGTCAGTAAAATCAAATTACCAAGAATGCAAATGACTAAATACCTGGCAGGTAACATTTATCAGTGTGGCGGTGTCGGTCGTCGTTTCCTGCGACTGCGACTAATCGCAGAAACTTCCTCTTGCCGGATATTGGCTGCCCAGTTTATCCGCGTGGCCGTCGTTGCATTTCTGCATTTAGATGAGGCTGTTTGTTCACAGTGGCGTCGGTGTGCCCAGGTACGGACCTGGGCACACGGAGAAGAAATCCGAGAAAAAATCGGACCGTAGAAGCGGGCTATAAGTTCCTATAACAACTAGGCGTGGGGATGATCAAAGATAGAGCTAAAAGGCAGAAGATCGTGGAGGAGGTCAAGATCCATAAAGCCTACCATTTTCAAATGTAGTAGCACCAGTTTTATTTATTAGTAACTTAAAATAAATCGCATTAGTATTAAAAATTACATTAATAAGCGATGTTAGGACATCTGCAGGCTTACTCCAGATGACGTATCCGAAGAGATGGACACATCAGCCGCGCCGTGGTTAAACAGCTTTTTCCCATTTCTATTATCCGATGTCCTAGTTTAGTGGTAATATAAAATGTAGTATCTATGGAAGTACTTACTTACGGCGAGCATGCTGTCCATTCGAGTTGCATTAATTAACCAAAGCGTCACATCGCGCCGTGCAGCGTTCATCGCTCACCAAGGGCACTTGATGAGGAAGCAAATTGCTTATTGCTGCAAAATTATCATTAGTTTAGCTTTCAATTCGATATAATTTATGGATGAAACAAGATGAATCAGAAGAGCAACAACAAACAGCCAAAATGATCGACGTCAGTGAGCGACTAAACAGCGCAGATTACTATACCAATAAATTAGTTTGGCACGCATAAACAAGTGAATGGATTTAGTAGTCCAATTACTGGCCGTGTACACACAATGATTTCATTAAACATGCAAATTTGCGCCCATAGACACGTATAGAATCGTGATCGAGGCGCGATCTGTGTTATTGGGTCGAATGAACGTTGATCATTGGATTTAACGATGGTTTATTCCGTACAAAATAAATATACATTCCAAAAAGCTGGGAAATTCATGCAAGATAACTTGACACATGACGTCTTCACTGTCTCCCTCTCATCTACGCATGCTCCCTGGCTGTGGAGCCTGAAACTCAAGGTGGCTGCCTGCCGTCAAACATCTTTGGGTTGTGATTGTTGCGTCTATTAGCTGCCAAGACTAGTCGCTTAGTCGCCATACGACATCCACGGAAGGATATGGAGTGGTCCCATTCTAGGGCCGACCACAGGCCACATGATCCATCCTGCCCATTCATTCATAAGAAATCCAGTATTTCGTCCTAGTAATGGGAATATTATAATGCGTATCAAGACGACGGGAAGTTTGTAATAAGTTTGAAGAAAAAAAAAAAGATGTACTTACTTATATTATCGTTTGTATAAAATTCAAATTCAAAATCCTTTATTCAATTTAAGATGATATATATCACTAATTGACGTCAATCAAAAATTATCTAATCGTAAAATTATTTAAATTAAAGTGATTTCCAAAGCACGGGTGAAGAAGAAGCGGCGCAACAAACGGCTAAACATAATGTTTTTACATGTATCGAGCCTAACCTGAATCAAGGCGTATGGTAACCAAACGTAAAAATTTCGATTACAGTCCCTTTAGCTGTGAATATCTTGACAAATACCGCAATAAAAAGGCTCGCCGCGCAGCCGGGGCGTTTGGAAAACCATTTACAAGCTTTATCGCCGCCATGGAAATAATAACTGGCGCCGTTATCGTCCTAAATTGATCTAATTTAAAATTATTGTTATCGCAAACCTTTTATTTTTATTATGCGGATCATAATATTTTATCAGCTAGGAAATCTTTTGCATGTTAATTCGTTTTCGACCTTGAATTTTTGAGTATATATTTAAGAAGGTAATGTTTAAACATTACCTTCTTTAAATTATACTTACTTAAAATCTAGGATCATCTAAGCTTCTTAGCTTTTCATCGTCATTACAGACTGAAATATGTTAGCCTGCTTATCACAATGTGCACAATGTGGATCTCGGGAATATATTTCTATTAATTATTAGTATTTAGATGACTTTATAAAAGTAGGTATCAGAAAAACCACTGGTAAATATGTTAAAGTTAAGAAAGCAAAAAAAAGAAATAGCTAGTTTCTGTAGGTAATCGATAATAATAATTACGGCAAAAAGAAAACCAAGAGAAATTCTTCTTGGAATGTTATCGAGCGAAAGAAAATTACGCGACATTGTGTTAAAATTGTTCATCTCCACCTTTTGTTAGGGCAGCATAGTGTGGATCGTTCACTGCAGCTGAATGGCGTGATCGGCACTCTGTCTCAGACGCAATAATTGCCTTTTGAGACGAGAAAACACTGCGCTTGCGATAAAATATTATTTGTGTGTGACAGGCTTTGTGTCGAAATGTGTACCGACCATATCTCAAAGACACCCGTTGTAATTAAGTAGACAATGAGAGTTCATATTCGGAGGGCGGCAGAGGGCGCCATTGTGGCAGACCCGTTATCTGCAGAACAGCCTTTTTAGCTTCACAACAAAGTCCTCGGTGTCCTGTGACTCTTTATTTGCTGTTTTTCGTGGTGTGTGATAGCAAATGTGACACTTCTCTATCGTGTTTCTTTTTGGCCGACTATTATGAACAGATAACAATGAAAACGCTCCAATTTTTTTGTCTGTCATAATGTAGTTCCATTTATTGTGTGGAAGTTAGTAAGGTGTTACACTGTACTGTAACTTCCACTTTTTGTTGTTTCGAAGTCCGGGGTCTGAGTAGAAAAAGATACCTTTTAATTTGGGAGATTTGGTTGTGTGTTACGACCAGCCGCCTGACTGTCAGCCCTGAAGAAGTGTAAGAATACTGGTGTCGGCTATTACATTTGAAAAATTGTCTTTAATATCTTAGACCGCTTGTACAACATCGACGGGGGTCGGGAGGATATGGTCCTACAATAGTCTAGGGCAGGAACCACACTTTACTACTACCTATTAATTTAGTCAACGACGAACACAAAACAAGCAATCAGATTAGACCGTCTGCCAGAAAACGATACGAAATTTACGGGGACGTAAGCAGGCAATTCTAAGGAATAAAAAGTTTATTTATTCCATAAAATAGATACAAAGAGCGAGATTATCCGGATTACGAGGCTACATCGGCTCGGCGGCAAACAATCGTCTTTTGTTGTCGCCCGCCATTGAACTCCGTAATTAATTATATGGCGACCGTCATTTTGCAGATTCACTTCTCCTATAGCCCAAGATTGACTGATTAGGGCCTCACACCAGCCTACCTTATCTTTCAAGGGATACTTCAATATAAACCCGTATTACGCATCTTTTGTTTTTGGCTGAAATGTTTCTTCAGAACGCGACTTTTTGGCTTCTTGGCAATTTAGTGTGGAACTAGAAAAAGTTCCCTGAGAAACTCACGCGCGACCCTGGAGAAGCCGGGGATATAATTATAACATATTTTAATTATGTATTGCTGGATATATTATCCCCGTGATACCCGACAAAAAAGTTTAGTTTGATCATCTCTTTATTTAAATAAAATTCTCACTCCATGCTTTATATTTGTACAGCAATCGTTGAATTCAATAAAAACCCATCAACCACAACTCAGACCAGTAGCCGCGAGCCTTCGTTTTCAAAACGGTGCGATTTATCAGAAATACCTAACTGAATATTGGAAAAGGCAAGCGGGAACTGCGTGCTAGAAACCGAAGCGATACCTCTGGCGTAGAAACAAAGTAATTGGTGAAGAGAAAAATTACGCTTCAGAGAAGCGGTGTGTTTAAAAATGGAAAAAGAAATCGCCTGTGTTAAGGCATCAATCCGTTCACACTGAGATGCCGATTACAGTAATCATCATCAATGTTTTTTGTTTAAATCTATTCTTACCTACGTGATGGTGAAGCGGTGATGCCGTTTTGTGATCGTAAGATCCCATGCCACATGAGATTGTATACAAATTAGACTCACGCGTTTTCATAGACTACCAATACTTCTGGTGAAGGAAAATATCTTAACACAACCTGCACACGGGAAAAATTTCAGATGTATCTCGGCGATTTGAACTAGATATTAATAACACTGTCTGCATGTGTTATTACTAACCTTTCTTGTCGAGACCAGAATGGACAAGATCAAGTGGAAGTGCAGGTTAACAGGTGCAGCGAACAAAGGACGGTTTCATTCGTACTCCGCAATTAGACGGTCAACCGACCATCTATTCTGGTTGCTTTCATTTTTCTATGTGTTATCGTTTCATCATGTTACGACCATCTATATTTTCATTACAACATGGGACCGAAGTCCGAGGAATAGGCTAACCGAGTTCGTTTTTGTGTTCTGTACAATTAGCCTGTTGTTCACCTCAACCTTACCTAGTAATGTACTAGCAATATTGGTACAGTTACCTTGGTATCTAATGTGACCAAAATGAAATAAATTAAATATTATATATTCTAAGGTAGGCACTTTACTTGCTTTCGGTTGAATATAATATCTCGCTTATGCATAGTGATATAATAAATTCATATTATCCCTTTACGAGCGGGATAGCTTTATTAGTGTTAACTTTTTTGGACGAAAAATTAAAAATACCTACTTAAAATAAAAATAAACAACAATAGTTTAGTCAATACTCAAACTTGAAGATATTTAGATATAAAAATATTCTTACTATATGTCACTAGTATCATAATGAAAATGAAGCTTTTCAGACGACCTGCAATAAGCTTACAACCACATGGAAGCTTTTACATATTGTCATCATACTTTCAATAAAATTGAAGGTTTTATTGTGAATGGATATGAATATATCCACTTTTTGCCGAAAAGAGTAGAATTTTAAGGCGCTGGGCCGTTAACAACAAATTGTCGGCAGGCAAAGTTTTATAGAAGGCCTAATAACTCTTACTTCTATTTTGTACGTCTTCAATTTGTCTATAGCTGGCCAAAATGTATTCCATTACGTTATATTTTCAAAGGTTGCGAAACCGAAGGTCACTTTTAGCTGTACGGTGGTCTTCAAGATTCGCAACCCTTGGCTCTGACTACCCCGCAGGGGTATAAGACGTGATGTATATATTTTTAAACTTATATGTACTTTATATGCTATTTTAAGTAACATAAACATCCAAGAAATTTTATTTTTAGTGCACTACACTACCTACATAAATATGATATAAGTAATTATTTTACTTTTTATATAGTATAATAATGGGGAATAATGATTGTAAATTATAGATGAACCCATAGAGAATTGAGGGTAAATGATGACTCCTAATATACATTTTTTAATTTTGAGACCGAAGTAGGGTTGACGCCAAGCAGGCGGTCGGTTGTAAAATTACAGCCGGATCACAAACTTCAATGGTGTAATTGATGCAAATTTATGGCGGTTCAATATTTATTCAATAATTGTCTTTCCGATTAGGTCCTCACCTTTCCTCAGTTACATTTAACCTATCAAACCACACTGAGATATCAAAACCGTAACATCAATACTGTATGTAAACCAATATGCTTCCTACAAGCGTTTAACCCGGTCAGGGGGATAAGCTGGCCAGCCAATTTCCGGAGCTAGGAAGTCGCTGCGATTAGTCGCAGTCGCAGGAAACCTGGCCACCGCATTGATAGAGGCCGAGTGAGATGACCTGCATGTGGCTTTGTGAATATCATTTTCACTGTCGTTCGTGTAGCTATGTAATATAGCGCCTCGTTTGTGTAGTCGTGAATTAATTAAATGTAAAATAAAAGTGCTATGGGAACACATTCAATTTTAACCACATCGCTTCATTAATTTTGATGTCTTAATTTTTGCTGACAATAAAAAAAAAATTAGCATTTATGATCACTATATAATATAATATATACGATTCATGTGTTCATAACTCGATAAATAAATAGGAACTTCATTGATACTGCAAAATTTTATGAATCAATACATATCATCCGGAATCACTGGACGGATTCGAATGAAACTTTTTTGTTATATAGCTATTAAGCATGGGTAAAATATAGGGTATAAATTATTTTGAAAACTGGGACGCCTGATAGAGTATCATGATGGACAAGCTAAAGTATTGGAAATATAGAAATGACGCCTTAACAAAAGTTTTAAAGTCTGATGAGCATCTTCTGTATAAATCGTTACGCTTTGTCTGTACAGTTTAATATTTAAAACATCGAAGATCTGGCACATCTGATATAGAATTCATAGAGCAGATCAGCATAAAATTTTTGTTTTAGTCATAATTTATCAGAATAACTTGGCGCCTTTAGGAAAGATCCCCAACATAGTATAGGTATATATTTTTATTAATCTCGCTAATAATTTTGTTTATTAAAAAATATTTGGCTACGCGAACGAAGTTGCGGGCATCTGCTAGTATAAAAAATATAAATATATATATAATACACATAGTTGTTGTAGAGTTGTGTGTTGGCACACAACTTTATGAAGTTTTAATAATACTATAAATGAAAAATACCGCAGAAAATTTAAGGCAAACTAATATGATTAGCTATCAATTCAATGATTAAATAATATCTAAACATATAATAATATTAATTTTTGCCCATCTGAATGAGGAATGGTGGGGGAAAATTAATTAATCGTATTCTAAAGGCCGCTTTGAAAGTAATAAGCTTAAAGTTTTAATTGGCCAATCTAGACCCTTTGGAGAGAAAAAAACATATTTTATGGGCGTAATTTGGTACACTACGCCTGAAATTAATAGAGAGAGTACTTGAAAAGTTTTTTAATTGCATATTTTCTTTGTCTTTAATTACCTTACGACAAGAATAACGAGTTTAAATCTTCGCGCCATTTTAATTACACGCTTATAAATAGCTACTGGAATTCGAATAATTATGTAATATTTTTATAAACCTGTATTGTTTGTTTCCTCGGTCTTCCCATTTTTTTATATGCGCGTTACAGAAAATCGATATTTATAACGATTTTGTTGTGCTTACAGTAAATAATTTAGTACTAAATTCTCATCAAAGTCACATTCATAAGAAACTCCTTCCGAGTCTTAAGACGGGCATTTCTTTGAATTAATAAGCAGATGCTAAATTTAAATTTAATGAAATAAGTTTCACCGAGTGCCGAGTTATACCTATTCAGTTCATAACTGTGTCCTCGCTTCTTCGTTCGTTACCTCACAATATTGTGTTATGTTAATTATTTGATCTATTACATTATTTATTTATGGAGAATTGTACCCGATTTCCATTTTGAGATTCGACTTGTTTCAGAATTAGAAATTAATTCGATAAATGAGGTTAGAGCTAACTAACAAATATTTTATGGAATATTCAGAACACGGTCTATCTCGGGGTGGAGGCCGCTTGTGATTGTGTCTGCGAACATTGCGTAGTTATTATGAGTGCTTTTATTTACCGCAATGCAAAACCAGCAATGTATACCGAATCCGCCAAAATTTGGCAAACTGTTCGATGACAGTGTGGATAACATGTGACTTCGATATTAAATTATAAGTATGCTATTACAGACACCGTATAGCAAGAAGATACCAAAAGTCATAATAAAAATCATTAAATATTACAGCTAATAAAAACCGAATAATGTATGTAATTTTCTTTTCAAATATAGCACGATGGAGGTTATGAAATAAAATTAATTAAAGTATCGATACTTAGTTATATATTATGCGACACGGAAAAGCCGTTTTGCAAGGTGGGCGCAAATATTTCCAATCTAGGCCATCGAATCGCATCGGGAGGGTGAGGGTGGCCATGTGGTGACATTTCTGGAACTTTATTTCCATTTTTCCTATACATTTATAACTTTTTTTAATTTGACATAAGTAATATATTTTTTTATTTTGACCAGAATTTGTTAACTAATGGACGGACCAAATGGAAAGCTAACGCTAATTTTATAATAACTATGTACCTAGTTTGAAATGAAATGAATGAAAGAAATATGTTATATATTTTCGAGAATTGTATGTATCTGAACTGTTTGGTTTACGTAACTGAGTTCCCAGGGATATTATCGGATGTGATGCTCCGAAGCCGCTTAAAATAAACCTACACATTTTGAAGATTTGGCTGTTATTTTTAGACTGGGGTCGTAAAATGTTATACTCTAAGCTGTAATTCAGATTTGTACACACATTTTTATAAAAATGAACTATAAAACAGACTAAAGCAATAATAGGATAGTCATATTTTCCTAAAAACGCAAAGCGCAAGTGTGGTCACCCTATCCGAGCCAGAGAATGCTCAGCGGCACAAAATGATTCATGGAATTGCGAGGTAATTGAAAAAAATATGTTATTGCTATTTGACGTATCGCTGTACGTCCCGCGGAAATTTCGTAACCAGCCACCGATAGCGTTACCACACCTATTCATATATCACTTTCTACACGAAAATAATTTTGGTCATACGTTTGCGTTCGGTGAAACTTGATCAGAAATTGATGTAACTACGGAATCATCGTAAACGTTTAGAGTTCCTCATATACCTACAAAAGTTTATATTTGATAGGATGCATATAAGTATTTTGTTTTAATATGAAATATTAATAGGACAAATCACAAAGATTGAGCTAGCCCAAAAGTAAGTTCGAGATTTGTGTTATGGGATACATTCAACGATACTATATTTTGTAACAAATACATATATAGATAAACATCTAAACCCGGGTGAAATGATAATTTTCCATCTTGACCCGACTGGGGATCGAACCCGGGACTTCTCCGTCCTCTTGTCTTGCCTCTGAGGCAAGTACTTTACCACTGCGCCACCGACTATACGACATACAGATTATCATATACAGATTTCGATAAAATAGTTTTGAAAATAAAATATTTTGAATAAAATCTGACATCAGTGTTAAATATAATTAGAAACATATTATTTATGGAAGAAATTAATTATTAAATAGAAATGAGTTAATTAATTAGCATTTGATTTTCTAATAATTAATGTTTATGTGATCTCACGTATCTCAGAAAAAAATTATAGAAATATGTGATTGTTGTAAAATAATGGATTAAATTGAAGACAATGAAGCAGATGCAGAGTTTAGTCCCACTTTGATAAAAGAAAAACAAAAAGAGTATTAAACGTACGGACATTTTCCTCATTTTTCATTTTTTTTACTGTCTCTAAAGAGGGGAAACATCGAATTTGTATAAAAAAACACATATTTCTGTGGTAAAAACGCACTAACAACATTTTTAATATATGGAGCACGTCGTTGAACTTTTGCTACAAACTAGGTTTAGTGAATATTTTTTTTCACTTTGCGCTTGGACGGTTCGCGGAATTCTACCCGAATAATTCGGAAATTTCCGCCGGCGCCGGTCAAAGCCGTAACTATCTATGTATCTCGAACATATGTTCTGGTAGAGCTACTCGCTACTATTAACTACTAACTATTCGTAACTATACGGACAAAAATATATACAGACAAATCACACTGGTACATACTAGAACATTTATATTCTTCATCCCAATCCCAACAACTGATATTATAAATGCGAAAGTACGTTTGTTTGTTACCTCTTCACGCATTATCTAGTGGACCGATTATTATGACGACCTCGGTGGCGCAGTGGTAAGATTCTTGCCACTGAACCGAGAGGTCCCGGGTTCGATCCCCGGTCGGGTCATGATGGAAAATGATCTTTTTCTGATTGGCCCGGGTCTTGGATGTTTATCTATATATGTATTTGTTATAAAATATAGTATCGTTGAGTTAGTATCCCATAACACAAGTCTCGAACTTACTTTGGGGCTAGCTCAATCTGTGTGATTTGTCCTAATATATTTATTTAATATTTATTTATTATGAAATTTGGTGCACGGGTAGAAAATAATCTGGAATAACACATGGTACTTTTTATCTCGAAATTTCCATGGGAGCGAAGCCCCGGGGTGCAACTAGTAAGTCAGTCGGTTAAGTTAACACAGTAAAAAGGTTGGATTTTGAGTAATAAATCATACATTAAACCTATTTAAATACAAAAATAATGCAGACAATACCCGATCACTCTTTACTTCTTTATGTAGGACAGTATTCTACTTTTTGCTGTTACATTTTTATATAATACAAAAAAACATATAAATAAATCTCGTACAAATTTCTGTTTTGAGTTTTCGGATAACCCTATTTTAATTTAACTATGTACAAAAGTAAGTACGAATCTAACCGTTACAAATGTTTTTAGTGTTATTTTCTAGTATCTGAAATAAATCCCACTGTTTATTTATGTTATTGGATACGGCGACGTAACAAAAGATACGTATTGACGTATTTGCAAGAGTAACGTACCTAACGTATTCATGTAACCGAATGAGATAGGTTTAAAGAAATTAAAGTAAGAGAAACTTTAAGTAGATACGTAGTATAAATTAAAAAAAAAACCGCTTTATACAACCAGAAATAAAATTTATAGCAAATAAAGTCTCGATTACTTTCTCGAATTGAACTACAAAATAAATATTACATACAATTTTTAAACAACACACTGCCGTCCCGGCTTCGCTCGGGTGAAACATAATAAACTATACATCTGAACCTTCCTCAGGAATCATACTATCTATTGGTGAAACCCACAGACTGCGGCAATGGACTTTGTTTTATAATATGTAAGGATAAGGATAATGACGCTGACTTGTCGTTGCAAATAAATTGATAGTATATCAATGTAATTTCTACGCAATGCATCTAATTTAATTTTTGAATGCTTTATCGACGAAAGTATTTTGAATGAGGGAATAAAAAGATTTCTTACTTTGATATACATTGGTATCTTTTGTTTCGCATCTACAGAATCCAGTTGGAATCGGGAGATATGCGGAGGCGAGCCCGTATCGACAAGCGGCTTACTTTAAATTGAAACATATTGGCGGGGAAGGGAATCCTTACCTTACGTGTACAATCCGACTGTTCAAATAAAGTACTCGTAGACGTTTTGCTGGATGCAAGGAGCCGGCGTTTTCCCATGTTTGTTTTTGGTCTCCCGTTTTAGTGGGAAACTCATTTTAACCATAGCATTGGTTAGAATTCTTGAAAAGTCTTGTACAGTGGTGTAGGTAACTTTAGGTATAAGTATATATCATTACATATTATAAAACAAAGTCCTCTGCCGCGTCTGTCTGTCTGTTGGCGATAAACTCAAAAACTACTGCACGGATTTTCATGCGGTTTTCACCAATAGATATTGTGATTCCTTAGGAAGATTTAGGTGTATAATTTATTATGTTTTACCCGAGGGAAGTCGGGACGGCGGCGAGTAATTAAACTAGTAATGAAATAAAAGCAGCTCTATGTCTACCTACTATGGTGCTAACATCTATGATGGAAATCGAAACTGATTTTACCACAGGAAACAAATGTCCTGTTATAAAAGGTATACCCTTGATAACTTGGGTTTAATACTTTAATGTGTATTAAAAATACGCAATTTTATAACTGTGGTCACATTAATTCGTTTAGTCCAATTTATAAATAAGGAAGACCAAAAACTGTAGAGCATTTTATGGAATTGGTTCACAGGCGAAGATCCATCCAAGTTGTGAATTTTACGGAGCGCGCACTCTATTTCAGTTATAAAATTTCAGACAGAAATATTTTATTACACTTCCTATTTTGCTGAACGGCGTTCACGATTGCGCGTGTTATGAATTTCAATTACATATACTAGCAGTTAGTCGAATTGCACTGTTTGTCAGTATATACGTATTCAGTAAGTACATATAGATGTGCCGAATGGATGTCGATTGGAAAAGTTTTTTAATAGACAAAGCGGTTTATATGCACGTGCTTGAAATACCGTCAAATATTCACGCGCGTCCAACATCAATGGAATACATTTTCTGGATCAGAAATGTAATTATTTTAGCGTAAAGCATTTATGGTTGAACGTGATATTTATTTTATGTTAAATTGGTTGTACGGGGTTGTAGTTATTGCAATTTATAATATTGTTTTTGTATTGTGGAACTCCGCGGATTTTTACAATCCGCACGCAATTAAACTTATATTCTTCGCATTAGTCCGTAGTTAACTAGAGTCATATAGTTTTATATGAAATCCTCATAAGGCTTTATATACGTTTATTATGTACAAGTTCAGAAAACACTCCTAAGGTACTTTTATAAACGCATTTAAGGATACTATCCCTACCTATATTCAACGCTATTTCTACTTAGTATATGATGCCAAAATTCTAAGAACTCAAAGGGTAATATCGATCCCACTGAACTTTATAACGAGTTATGTCGTTTGTATGTACACATACACTGTGTTAACAGTATGAAGGGAACTTAACTGTGTGCAGGTTTCCTTACGATGTTTTCCTTCATCCGAAGTAGGTAGTGGTCTATGAAAGTTTACATGAGTCAGATTGATTTACACAAAACCGTTTGTAACGAGTAGGATTCGAATCTTGGTCCTTTAGATAACAGAGTGTGGGCCAATAACGTGGGTATACAAATCAATTTACTCCACAATTACTAGGGTAATAATAGCTGTTGCTAGACCGGGAACAAAATACCAAGAAAAAGGTCAATACATGTGCCCTTACAATGTGTCCAATATTCGGAACTGTTTCTTGTAACAAATAGCAGAACAAGCTCGGTCGAGCATTCCTTTAGGCGCATTCTCCCCGCACATAAGCGCCAGCTCACATTTTAATTATTATTTTTTCTATGAATATGTGGTCATTATGTGGTCACAATAAACTAAAAGGAATTTGAAGTGGCCACAGTTTTCCATTTAGTCAACTGTGACTACATTTTGTAATGGAAAACTATAATACTTCCTACTAAAATTCTTTGTCTAGACTGGTATGATCTGTTAAAATATTTTTTTACTTCTCACTAAGAAATAAAAGAAATTGATAAACATATGAGGTGGCGCCAGTGTGCGGGCAGAAAGCGCCGTCAAGCGAGCCGTGGTCAATGAGCGACGGAGTTTCATGAAAACGCACAGTGGGTAGATTTAGTGCGATACACAGCAATAAATAAGTGACCCGGAAGGGACAAAGGTACAAGAGTATCGTCCAAATGAATTGAAAAGGCCTCATACATAAAACAACGGAGTGCCGTGACATCGCAGATATCACGTCTGTGGGGATCGCAACATCAATTTTACATAAAGTCGTTTTATTTATATTCATCATAGTAAACAGCCACTTTGATGACCCCACTGTTCTTACACGGCACTGGTCTTCCTGGCGGAAGGTTGCGGAGTCAAAACCCGACACGCGGGTCTAATATGATTGGTGGGTTTTAACATATGCAAATATATATTTTTAACTAATGCAAATGCAATCAAGGGCTTAATGTATCTTCCGGCGCTTGGAGAAGTTTGATATAATAAGTTTTTGGTCACCCATCCAATGGCTCAACATTGTAAACGTAGCACAGTTGCTACTATCGCAGGTCGAGGTCGCGAATGACCTGTATTAAGTTATTTACACAATGTACAAATCTTAAATCCTTACATAATTCTGTTGTGTCTGTCTGTTAACAACTCAAAAACTATTGCACGGTTTTTCATGCGGTTTCACCAATAGAATTAGTGATTCAGAGGAAGATTTTTGCATTTAAGTGTATAATTTATTATGTTTTTAACTGAGTGAAGCCGGAAAGGTTCGCTTAAATCTATACTAAAATTATAAATGTAAAAGTTTGTTTGTTATTCTTTCGTGTCGAAACGGAACATTGAATTAAGCTCATTGGTATGGAGATAGTTAAAGAGGTGACATGTTACTGTTAGCTGAGCGGTAGGTAACCGCTAACATAACTTCGAAATTACCTTCATTTATAAAACAATCAATAAAGAAAGGACGATAAAATCTTACTTTCACAAAAAAGTAACTCTAAATTAAATAAATACGATACGATTGCCGGACAACTGTGGTGTATTTTAAGGCCCCGAGAATCTTTATTAGGCCTACGCAAACAGCGCCCGCGGGTTAAGCCGGGATGGACTTACACGCAATAAATGTTGCTGCTGAATTGGAAATAGTGAAGGGTATTTGGAACTATTGTTACCTTAGCCGTGCTTGTTTACCTCTATATATATGTAGGTTCATATGTATTTTACTTAGTTTGTCATGAAATTAGTAATCAATGTTGGTCTAGGAGCGGAAAACAAAAAATGTGCTAGCTACTTCTATAGCTAGAATATAGAAGAATCTCCATTCTTCCCACAGGCAATGGGCTAGCAACCTGTCACTATCCAGCCATACTTCGAATTTTGAAACTCTTGGCTCTGTCTACCCCGTAAGCGATAAAGACGTATATATATTAAAATTGCGTTGCTGCATCTAGTGTGTTAATTGGTGAAGCTCATGGCAATGAAAAAAATTCGTCGTATGTGTTTCATTCCACCTCTCATGAGGATTACGACTGTAAGGAAGGACTATTGTTAATAATAATTTCAACTATTTAAGTCACATTTTAACACGAAGAAAAAACTGTTCCCTAGAGCATTTAAGCGGGCGAAGTCACGGGTAAACGTCTAGTTTACTTAATAAATGCAACCAGAAAAAAAACTACCTCTGGCATGACAAAAGTTAAATATACCAACATAAATATTTACCCGGCGAACTAAAAATATAAAGTTTAGGAGAATAAAACGTTCCTTTGCACAAAGTATCCAAAGTTGCGGCGTTTTATTGTTTCTAGTTGCAAGTTGCAACTTTGTCCAATTGACATCGGCCGCTTCAACCCACTGAATACTTAACTATTTTGTTTGCACAGGCATTAGCGATGTAAAACTGTTTTGTTGCTTTTATGTCTGGAATACAATTTATGAGGGTGCAAACGATGTCGTTATATGCCTACAAATGTCAAGCTGCGTTGCTTGGGGAAATAAAAAATAGCAAACAAACACGATTAGAATTGCCCAAAATATTACGCTTGGTCCGACTTCCTTTGTCCGACTGATTGGTTGTACATATGGCTTATGTATTAGTTACTGAACAGTTGAATGCCTGTACATTGTCTGTTTGAAACAAAATATATAGTTTTTGATTCCACATGTTTTGAAATACCCACTTGATGGTTCCATTTTTTACAAGGTTTTTTATTTAGTTTCACCCGTCCCGATGTTTGCTTGTCTGCCTGTAATTAAATCTTACAAGTTAGATTTCTCCAGTACCACTTCCAGTTGTCCTTAATACTTGAAATTCCTTCAGTTTCTATGACAATGTATTATTATGATAAACATGACCTGATGGTGTACCCAGGGTCGGCTCCCAACGAGGGAACTCCTCAACGGTTTACGGCACAGAGATGGGTTTTTGTCATTCACATATTCACATGATACCGATACACTACTTACTTGCGAGGAGCATCTTTAATAACACGTAATGAATAGTATAGTGCTAATATACAATATTAAAATCGGCCAGTTTTACTGAAGAAAATCAGTTACAAAAATATATACTCATCAAGAATGATAATATTTTATTACTTTTCATTTGATCATGCAAATGAAAAGGGACCATATGGCGGCTAGCAATTAGGTCTAGCAATTGCCGTTGTTCGAATACAAAACAATTGCAATAATGGTTTAGTGCCGGGCGCCATAAGGTCCCATTTGATTTGGACGTCCATATATAGTAACAACATCCCTGTCTACAATATAGTTAGTCTAAGTGAGCTGTAGGTATTTTAAATCTTAAAAGCAGTACAACTTAAATGCTGTGCGCAACCGGAACATCACAGTAGGAAAATTCTCTAACCGTGTTAGTCTAAGATCCCAATCGACGGTTTTATAACAATTAACATAATTTTGATAAAACCGTAATGTTTTGCGGTCTGTTCCGGCTTTGCTCGGATAAAACCGTAAAAAATTTACACCTAAACGGATATTTTAACTAACATTATCTATTTTAAAAAAATCAGCTTCAAAATCCTTTGCATAGTTTTAAAGAATTAGGCATAATTAGGGACAGAAATACAGTAGTAATAATGTGATGTTATAGCAGGTTGATTGTTTTAGAACTAAAGAAATAAACACAATGACAACAAATATCTGGCTGTGCTGTTCTCGGCCTGGTCCTGGCAGAAGTGGCAAACCCAAGACGTGCTGGTTGATGTCGTCAAGCCTGATATGGGTGCCAACAGTCTGACAACTAGGTATGCCGAAGACCATACGATCTGGGAAAGAAATAGGAAAGCGGACAGCGGGGTTAGCAGCTCAGGAATATTGGGAAAACACCCAGTTGAGAGAGACAGAATTACATTGATAAATCTACGAAATTATATTTGGTGTAAATTTTTACACCGTACAGCTAGATCCCGTACCATGCGGTGTAGTGAGTGAGCAATGCTTTCACAGTGTTCGGTTGTTATTCGGTGCAGCGCGGGCGGCGCCGGCATAAATTCTCATTTATCGCCGAACCTGCCGAACTTTTTGGACGCCGGCGCCGGGTTACCGTTACCTCCCCACGGAAATTCTATTTTATTTGACTATTAGGGTTGGCAACATCACGGGCCGTCACATATTACTACTAGTTTTAAATTTAAAGGCTTTATTTGGTCAAGGGTTATTAGCGACCAAAGGCAACTTTTTTTTGATATTATCAAAAATTGGTTTTTCTTCGATTTTTTGTTTTTGATCCACTGTTGAATCAAAGGGCACTTAGTTTTGATAAAAGTTTGTAGCATTTTAAGAAATGCTATATAATTTAAAATTTGTGTTCATAAGATACAGATAACATCGATTTTGAAACAAATTTCTACCGAAAAACCTTTAATACTTTGTAGCAACTTAAACGAAAATGAAACCGATAATTTCTGAACGAATGGTCACCCTTCCTATGCAATACTGCCGTCTTGGCCGATAAAGGTTAATTGTATATGAAGTTTGTGGAACTTTTAGCGAGATTGTTATGGTGACACCGCAAAATACTGTCGAGGGGAGCTTGGGGGAGCAGGAGTGACGGACAAAGAACTACTAGTAAGACCATTCGGTAGGACATCGTAAACATTGAATTATAAAAATGCTAGCGGTCCGTCCCGGCTTCGCTCGAGTAACAACATAATAAATTATACATCTAATCTCAGGATGTGAAAGTGTGTGAAATCCGTAATGTAGTTTTTGAGTTTATCGCGGACAGACAAACGAATTCAATTATATACTACGTCACATTGAATATTAACCGATGTGTATATCTATTAATGCACGTGATTGTACGATGTATCGAAAATAATAATAGTAACACGGCACAATAGGGAGGATTGTCTTATTGCCTTCATGT
The DNA here is from genome assembly GCF_027563975.2 of Plodia interpunctella. Classification (NCBI taxonomy): domain Eukaryota; kingdom Metazoa; phylum Arthropoda; class Insecta; order Lepidoptera; family Pyralidae; genus Plodia; species Plodia interpunctella. Next base: position 4,322,851 of record NC_071310.1, read on the forward strand.
ACCCTATAAACCTTTATAGACCGTCGATAAGTTATTTTTATGGAGGGTAAGGAAACTGCGGTGGAAAAAAGGCAAATTTAATATCGCCCGTCAATATAGCTGGTACAGCTAACTATAGCCACAATATAAGAGTAGAAAATCCGAACAGAGGCAAAGCTTCTAAGGAGCTTGTGAAATAGGTAGTTATCTACTCGTATTTTCGTAGAGCCGGCATAGGAGATTGAAATTAAATAAACAAAATATTTGTAAGATTGACGTTTTCGACTCTTTTAAAACTACTTATAACAGTGAATATTCGTCAATTTTTTCAGAGCAGGAGCGCGAAACAAATATGACGGCCGTTGCCGGCCCTCGGCTTGTCAGCTTGTCTATTGACCGAGCGCGCGAAAACAGATTTTATTTAACCAACAATAGGCTATTTGTCAATATTGAAAATACGTTACACAATTTGATCACTCGATTTTAAGCTCTAATAGCAGTCTGTACGATTTAATGATGATTAAATAAAAACTAAGCTGCAAGCAGCAATTTATGTTTTATTTATCTAATAGTAATAATATTTGTACACAGTAATAAACATGTATAATAATATGTGGCGCGTGGTCCCGAACTAAAATAGGATCTATTCTCTATATCCTCCTGTGGATGTCATACGAGGCAACTAAGGGACACAAAGCCTTAACAGCTGATATTCATCAATAGCATTCCCAAAGAGAGAGTTAAAATAATCGCCAAATTTTTTAAATTTAATGGCAATTTTACATTACATAGGATAAAATTATAAAAACTCTCCGAGCTATATCCGTTTTCTTCGTCTTAATAAAATAATAATCGCTAAATACAAGGCTCGCCTATTTACATACATGTGACGTTACATCAATTATAGGTCACCCGGCATTACAGAAGCAGCGTTATTGGCGCAAATTTTAGAATTTAAACTTAAACACGGTTATTTGAGGAAAATACTGCATATTTAATGGAAATATCAATGGAGTTTATTTATTATGTTAAGGTATATAGAATAATTTAAAACGTAAACTTAAAATTAGTTAAATAGCCTATTGCGGCGCGTACGCACACATGTGCTGCATGATTTTTTTATTTAAAATATTGGCTAGTATTTAAAATATTGGGCAAAGTATAAACAAATATAGGTAGCATTTATATTTGGGCTAGGTGCTGCATGATTATAGTACCTATATAGTGTGCCTACGAAAACGCAGGTGTATGAAGCTTTGTCTCTGTTCCGTCCCTACTCTATAGGAGTAGCTCAGGTACCGGGAGTTCGCAAACAATGCAATAACCGTTATCGGGAAGACAATTAATCATTTTCGTTTTATTATACGTAGCTTTTATCTTGAACAGTCACAGTTATCGTTAACTATAAAAAGGGTAGTAAATAAATTAAACAAATCTAAACTATCTACCGTATACCGGCCACTCGCCCGTATTTTGATGTAATATGAGGATGTGCAAAATCTACTGGACGGATTGTTATGAAATTTGGTACACGTATAGAATATAACCTGGAATAACACATAGGGTGCTTTTTGTCCCAAATTTGTCACGGGAGTGAGGTCCTGGGGCGCAGCTAGTAATTTATAAAGTAATAACTTCGGTTTGTGTCTCTGGTTGTTAGTGTGCTGCTCTGCAAATTATAAAGATGACCTCCATACTAATATTATATATGTGAAAGTGTTTGTTTGTCCGTCTTTCACGTCACAACGGAGGAACGGATTATGGTAATTTTTGTTGTGGAGATAGTTGGAGAGCTGGAGATAGAGTGTCTACTTTTAGAGTTAGAGTACTTTTAGCTGCGGACAGAGCCGCGGGCAACAGGTACTTAGTTGCTAATATTTTTAGTTGTACAGTATAAAAAATTTGAATTTCAGTTTCGTGGGTGACCCACGAAGAATCATTTGAATTTTCAAGAAACGAGTCTAAGACTTCTTGAAAGGCAACGTTTCTCTTTCGCCTATTCGGTCAGAAATGGGATTAGAAAAAGGGATAAAAAATCTAATATCTATATTTTTAATATATATCCAAACGAACCGGAACCGTCACTTTGTGACGGCAAAGTTTTATTTCTCTTCTCTTTTAGTCATTATAACTGCATTCGAGTGTATCTACTTGACGTAACGTAGTCTTCCGTAACGTGAGTACAATGTGGGCGTTTCTCTTGAAGAATACTATAACGTGGGCAGTTTAAAGATACTATTAGTACTGTATTTTTTATTTCGTTCGTTGAAGTCAACATATTCCTTTTTTGAATAAGATAAAATTAATTGTCATAAATCAAATAACTACCTTATTGTTACTACTTAATATGATAAGTGACATCTCTTGTTTGGGTGAGGTTTACGCACTATTAATGGAAGAAATATTTTAATGTTTGAAATAGCAGACGGCTATACCTCGAAACGATTGGCCAAAATATTTTATTGGTTGAATTTGTGGACGGTTATGGCATGATATGATTGGTCAAAATATTCTATTGGCTGAAATAGCGGACGGATTTGGCACCTAGTTGATATAGGGGAGAAATACGGCGCGATATTGGTCAACTAAAATAGCAGACGGATTCATAGCGAAATATTTTATTGGTTGTAATAATGGACTGGTCTAACGTGTTATGATTGGTTAAGATATTATATTGGTCGAAAAAGCCGATGGGTTTAGGACACAATGATTGGAGTTGACTTTGGAGACGGTTTCGATGCGCTATGATTGGTTTGGTTGAAGTAATGGACAGATTAGGTGCGCTATGAGTGGTCGAAATATTTCTATATTCCGAAATTTAAAATTTGTTTTCTGTTTTATACAAACTTAAGATAATTAGAACATTTTGCTTTCTTTAAAAATAATACTTGAGCGTTATAATGCCAATTCTATCCCTAATCTTGAATCCATAACTTATACTTAGCTAAAATAAATTAATTTAATTTTTGACAAGGTTACAAAAAAAATATATATATATATATTTGCAAGTTCGTTGAGACTACATTTTTTTCAGATACCAAGAATTTAACTGTTGAGACTTTTGCATCAGTCAATTTTGACGTATTTTATCTAAACGACGACGACGGCGGCGACGGCGGCGCTCAGGTTAAAGTTAACCTCAAATCAGACTGGTGCAACTTACCCTCAAAGCTGCTTTTGTACGAAGAAAGAGACTGTGTGTTTTTAAAGAGGATTATGTACAAAACTTTATACTCTGTGACATAATATGTATACGAAAATAAATTGTTGCACCTGTATTGTATGTATAGTATATATAGAAATAAAATATTGTTGTATAAAAACTATTAATAGGTGCCGTATTTCGTCCCTGTTATTACCGCCAAAGAAATTTATATGAGCGTTGCGTATAAAATTCAACTTTATTAGTATTACCATATATATTAAAACCATAATAATAAAGTAGCCTATGTGGTTCTTCTGAAGGTTTCGTCTGTCTCTGTGTCCAATTTTATAAATATCGGTTCAAGTTTAGAGTTTATTTGTTAGAAACAATTATACATTTTATTTCACTAATTTTCATTTTAATGTTTTTCTTGTTTCTTCTTCATTTGTTCCTACTTCAGGGTGGAACCACACACCACAAATCACGAATTCCAAATATTATGGATTTATCAGCGAGACTTAGGTCTTATTTTAGAGTCTGGGAAGTTCACAATCTAAGCTGGCAGAAAAGTTCAACATTGTAACTCGACTCCTTCGCATTTGTTTCGACTGTGACTGTAATTCAGATAGTAAAAAAGTTTTATGCAGTGCAGAGTGCGATTGTTGAGCGAACTTGTTATTTGCCGCTTGTAGAAATGGGTTTAAATCAGGGCGGAAACTATTCACACAGCGTCAACCCATTTCCAGGTTGTGTTCATACATTTTGTTATATTAGCGGTGTTAAGTCTCAAGTTTATAAAATAAAGTTGTCATTTTCTGGCGTAGGTAGATTACTTTGGAAATGCTCTGCTCATAAAATTTGCATATTAAAAAAAATGCTTTGTGTTTCTTAATAAAACAAAATTTAAATATGCTCTGTCTCGTCCTTTCAGTGTCAAATTTTGTTATGAGATAGTCAGGGACATTTTTTTCGGTTTAGTTTATCCATATGGAAAGTCAAAGGGTTCTAAGACCATACAGCCAAATAGCTAGGGACAAAATCTATTATCGACTTTTTTTAATAATAAGAGTTGTATTTAGACTCATATCTATTTTCAGAAGGGGTCATTGGCTAAATAATACTTGAAAAAATAGTCCTGTACTTTTTCAAAGGAATAATGTAATGTGAAATGGAGTCGCACCGTGCTAATCTCCCTTCATTTGTATGCAGAGACTTAAGAATAGTCAGCTAATTAAAAAGAGGGTCTTTGTGATGCTGATGTTGGTGGGGACACAATCGAAGTTGCTCATTTTGAGATACCCTTAATAAAATATTCCTTTAAGCGTTCACCTTTTTGGGTTCTGTTTTTATTTCGGCATGAATTCGACGGTTTCGTTCCGACATGTTAGTAATTCGTATTCCTACTATTTGTATTTTATATTGATATTGGAATCAGTTTTGGATTCCTAGAATGGTAAATATACCAAATTCGGAAATAGCCTTCTCGGGTGTCTACCTCGTATGAGATTTGATTCTTTTCTTCCTTCCACATAATAACACTGTTGTAAAAGTAATTTGGCCTGCCCTTTTATTCATAAAGAAATACTCCAAATTAAAGTATGTTTTGTCTCGTTCTGTCAATGTAAAATTTTGTAAAATTCGTTAGTGACGAGACATACTTTAGCTTAAAGTATGCTATACCTTTTTTATATATTAATTTTTTGTCTCTGATTCTCTTTCAATATTATTATCTGCTATGACAAGAGCTTCAACATGTTGTTTTATTGTATTAGTTAATTAAAATGAAACACTTTCCTAACATTTACACCTATACATTCATAGTACTGTCTCCTCCCAATAATGAAGCCTGTATTTATGAACATTAACAAAACAAATTTATTAGGGATTATAGAGCGTTGTAATGCCATTTAGCGAGTTTTCGAGTGAGAGATGTCATCTAGCGACAATTTCCCGAACCACTGGTCGCATAAACAATTTCAACGACGTTCAGGGCTGGGCGATGGCAGACTTGCGGTTCTCTTGTTAACGACATTTAAAATAACTTTAATAAAATTGACCATAGACAATGAACGTTGTTTTAAATTAGGAACACATTGCAAACACAGGTACAAGAACGTACGTAATGTTCTTATGTCTGTGATTGCAAATGACAATATTTATCAACATGATAGGTATGTGTATTCCCGGAACAAACTCTGTATTTGCCTAATAACTTTTCACTTCGCTCTTAAAGTTCTTTATTTTGCTTGGATGTGGGCCACCTCAAAGTGAGGTTTTATGCCCTTAAAGCATAAAAGAGGTTAAAATCGCAAATAAGATTTACATTTTTGTTCAAGAGTGTGGAGTAAAATTTTATCTAAGCAACCACTAAGGTTTGTCATACGTGTTAATATAAAATGACGGCTGGAAATAGTTACGTTTTCTTGGTGAATAGTAACGCCTCGTCTAAAATGCTTCGCTTTATTTTTCATTTAAAAAGTATATTTATATTTGCTTTCTTATCTAGCGTGTAATAACAATAGTTACGCTAGTGTCAGAATAAAATGTGTTCGTGAATCCTTAAGTATCTCGCTATACTTAGATTCTATAATGCCCTTCTTATCTCTGACATCCTCGCGTGTTCCCATATACTTACGGAGCTGTGATGCCCCGAAGCTCGCGTAAAATATCAACCATTGAAATATTAAAAGTACATGGAAATAGAACTCTTCTCTCCGTATATCTCTTGCAGCATACTTTTTGTGGTTTATTGTTGAATAACTATATTTCTTTGTATGAATAGACTCTATCTGATTTCAGACACATAAATCCAGATGAAATAACAATCAGGTATAATATTACAGAAATATTATATTTGCTAGTAGTCACAAAATCCATCAATTTTTATTCCAAATAGCGCGTCTGCCAAGTCCCTTATCGGATATCTTTCCTCCAGAAAGGGATTGTTATTTTAAAAAAGATAAATTGAAAGAGCATTTAATCGGAGAGATACCTAAGTACCCTCTTTTCTGTGTTGTTTATGTTCCATTGCACATGTAGGGTCTGACCGGATAAATCCGGTCTAGACCGGATTTTCAAGGAATAGGGCGGATTCCATTAAGATTCTTTGGGAATAAATATACCTACCTATTGTAATTTAAAATTTCATGCGAAAAAGTGCGCCTGAAATTTCACATAGTACATAATAGTAGTGATAAAAAAAGAAATAGTATCCACGTAGTCAAATTTTTGTATTTTATTTTGATTTAGATTTAATTTGATATTATATAACTTGTTATGCTAGTGGGATGGTGGTGGTTTTAACTAATAAAAATTTCAACACAATTGTACCTATTGTTATAAAATAAAATGAATAAAAATATACCTAGTTAGAATTTTTATATTATTTTTATTAGTTTTTGTTCTATCTATACGGCCTTTACAGTCATATTTCTGAGAACATCACAGGGTTCTACAGAAATAGTAATTTTGGCGCGAATTTCCAGTGAAACGGTTTTAATTACCGGGACGTCCCCGAGTGGGCGGCGGGACAGAGTCCCGCCCCGCCATCCAGATGAAATAACATGCAAATCTGATGTCTAATGAAAGCGCTCCATGCGGCTACTTTTGTAAAGAAGTAATATATATTTTCGTACTTATCAATCAAGGCTTTTAGTTGTATTTATATTAGTATACATTTTTCAGGCCTCCTATGACAATCTGACATACATGACTTTACTACTACTGCTATGGAGTGGCAGGTAATCACATACATATTAGTGAACTAAATCCTTGGCTAATAGCAGGTTCCTCACATCACATGTACCTACGTAATTATTAAAATTAGTTAAAAACAAATTGAAAATAATATGTATATAATTCTTATCCTTTTTTTGATTAGTTTGTTTTAATTAGTTTTATTTTTTTTCTTTTAGTGCAGTATATTCAGGTATAATGACAAAAAATATTTTTTAAAGTTGACCAAATGCTTAACTTTATTTTCAGTTCACGTGTCTATCACTATATGTAATTGTAAAACGGAATTACAAATCGGCCGTAGGTATTGTAATATTGCATCCGTAGGCAAGTGAGTTTGCGTGTAATGGGTGATCCTACACAGAGATTTGCATAGCAGTAAGTGGATCCAATAGAATATTCATTACTTCTGTAACGGTTGTTGGAGGTAGGACAGGATATTAAAACTAGCTTTTGGAAATGTTCAATTTCGAAGTAGTGGTTAATTTTAGTACCCAAATTTTATATGCTACAGACTAATAGGAATTATATATGCTTTAAGTTAACAATATTAGAGAATTTGAATACTTACTTATAGCCAGATTTTTATGACTATTTTATTCTACTGGATTGCGGTCTTTGGAAACACTTTGTTTTCAGGAGAAACAAAAAAGGGATTCAGGTGAAAGTTAAGTAGTAAGGACTTCCATACAATTATGTGAATCCATTTCGGTTCTGTTTCAAAAACGTAGGAGCGTCACGGCTAAGAGCGTAGCGGACAAACAAATTGTATATTTAAGATCGTCGCGGACGAAATTTAGTTTTTTATTTAAGTGACCTTTTTGTTGGCGTTATTAATGTGTTTACCCATATCAAATCACTTCGTTCTAGTACTAAGAGTAATAGTTTTTGAGCTAGACCACGGACGGGCAGACGCACATGGCGAAACTATAATAATGGTTCCTTGTCTGTAGGACTACGGAACCCTAATAATGTGATGCTGGATATGGCCTGGAATGATTGAATAAAACCAATCAAGAAAACTGGCGATCATATATAGGATTCCAAACGACACATTACAAAACTATTTTACACTACAAATCGGCAAAATACTTCACGCGAAACAAAGACGAACTTATTACAAGTGCCGAAATAGTGTATAAGTTCACAATTGTATATTGCATATCTCCGTATCGACGATAAAGCCGCCGAGATCCGATTGAAGGAAGCGTCCCGATTCGATTGTTGCTGGAACTTCACAATACTATGGGAAATTGACAATATGCTCTCTTGGATTGGGACCTGTTGCAATATAACTTTATCAAGCCCTCTCGATGCGACTTATTGTTCAGAATTCAATAAATATTTTGGTAAAAATTGCGTGAAATACTATAGCGACATTAATTTAATTTCAATAAAAAGTTATAGATTTAATTTTGATTTATATTTGGTCTAATTGATTGATAGCAATGCGATAGCCCACCATTTTTTTTGCAATTTTTTTGCAATATGTTTTTAAATAAAAACGTTGTACCATTAAGAGTACAAAATATATTTTTTCAATAATAAAGATGTGAGTTGTCCAATTCAAATTTACTTTAGTAAATTGAAAAATTGTACGACTTTTCGTTATATTGTATCCACGAAATGTTACGAATTGTACTGGCCAGTGGCCCACACCGCAACAATATAACAAACTATGTTAATTCAGAAGCCGAACTATGCAAATTAAATGGAACCTCATTGTTGACGGCACAAATATCAGAAATGCCGAAACAAAAACAATAGCTTGTTTATCCTACCTCGGGAATAAAGATATGTATCTTTTTTATTGTACAGTGCTGATGGATTGGTTGAAAAATAAAAATAATTAGAATTGTTATACAATAAGCTGTATAGAAGAGAGATATCAAGATATCAATCAAAAAGCGAAGAAGCGGTCGTGGTTAAGACCATCTTCGAACCCTACTCGTGCCACATGAGTTTGTATACCAATCTGACTCATGTATAGTAAGTCGTCGTTGATCACCTTTGCTTTCGGTATAGGAAAACATCGTGAGAAATCTTGCATACTGGTTGACAATTTAAGTTACTTGCTTTGCAATTTAAGTTAATTTAAGTTTATTTAGATGTCGGTGGGTGGTCGTGAATGTCTAATGCCTTTAGGCGACTTGAATAAAATTTGACAACAGTGTTAGCAATAAAACACAATCAAAAAGTCTTTGATGTTGATATTAACTCATAGAAAAACATTATGTACTTATGTTTTATATGTCGCAACTTATTAATATATCCTAAGATTTTTTAATTTCTCTCTAAATCATCTTTTAATAAGGTCGAGGGAAGAAGAAGAAATACCAGGAAAAATGATTCTTATTTTAAATTAAATGATCAACATTTTAGATACTAGCGGCCTGTCCCGGCTTCGCTCGGGTAAAATAATAAGAAATCATAGACCTAAATTTTTCTCAGGAACCTGTTGGTGAAAACCATACAAAAATTCGTCCAGTAGTTTTTGAGGTTATCGCGTTCAAACAGATAGGCAGACGTGACAGGGGTACATTATGTTCAGTAAAAAAATATTTTTATACGTACTGTTTCCGAGGAACTTATGCAAATGTCGGATAAATATTGGCTTGTCATCATTCACGAAACAATGCGCCTTGATCCTGTAATTTCAATAAACTCACTTTCAGTGTGTTCTCGGCTGAAACACAGACATATGAACGAACATCAATGTAATGTTCATACATCTGTGGGCTAAACCAAAAATATAATGGAGTAAGCATTGATTCACAAAAACCAATTCCAAATTTATGTGTAAACTTTCAAGGGTACCTGATTAATTTATTATTTGTAGTGTTGGTTGTTTGTAGTTTATTGATAAAAATATAATGTATTGTTCTTTGATTATTTGGGCGCGAATGGAGATCTTAAAATTTGTCAGTTGCTTTTTGAGATACTATAAACATAATATCAATTTATTTTTTCAGTGAATTGAAAGAAAATTACTTTAAAGAAGAGATTTTCATATATAAATACTTTTTAAAGGTATGTTTATTTTACCAATGGAGAGCCTTCTCCATCTCTACATTTATTTCTCCAAGCGTCGAAATCTAACCTCAAAATATTTTAAAAGTTATATATTAATTTTAAAGGTTATCCATTAATATTATAACTTTTAGAATATCTTCACATTATCCTACTATTAGGTGGTATATTTTACGTCCGAGGTGCGCGACACGCGTATGGTAATAGGGTTGTGTGATTTGCGCTCATGAGATTCAATTTCACGCAGCCTGTATGATTGACGGCCACATTATGCAGGTGTACAGCTAGGGCTACCAACTCTGAGTTGTCTATATTCGAGTAATCGAAATAAACGTGCGAGAAAGGTAAAACTGCACGTAAAACACATTGTGGACTGTGGCTACTTAACTGTTGTGGACTCTAGCGTCATATACATTTTCGCGATGCTCTTTTGACAAACTATATTTTTTAGCAACTTACTGTTCCCGTTAATTTCTAATGGTTTCGGTAAATTATGCCTAATAGTAAAGGCGATACTTAGTAAGAATGTTTGTTAATTCTTCACGATCAAACGACTAGGCCAATTTTTGTAAAATTTGATATTGAGATAAGTGATACCTTGAATTAATACGTAAGGTACCTTTTATACTAAAAGTACGCGATTCCCTTACGATTTGGTCAATTAATCTGATAGTCAATGGCGCTTTATAAAGTAAATAGTACTACTGTGCAAAACATTACGCGGGTATAACACCTTGAGATGCATCTAATAATTAGTATTTTCCGAAGCATATATGCATATATAATCTCCTTCATGCCATATATTGCCGGAAATGCGACAACCCTATGTACACGTACAGTACAGCCCTCCGCACGATTTACTATTTCATCTTTATTCCTAATGACGTTTGTTGTGGAACTATTTGACGGCTTTAGGAAACGACGCTTTTTGATGACTGTATAAATCTGTGATTTTCGGAATTTATGTTATATATTTTCAATGAAGTTTGATTAAAAATACATTGTCAAGGATATGTCCCCTTTGACATTATAGTTTTAATGAAACTTGAACATTCAAATTTTGAGTGCGCCAATAGTCATATGATGCCGAAGACCGTGTGAAGTGAAGAACACAGTTGCTTTCGGAAGCCGAAAAGTCTGAGAAAAGAACCAAGAGATCGCTCGGGTGTGACTGGAAGTATAATAAGTATAAGTTCATAAATGTGCTGTGTGTGAGTGATCCTTACACATTATAAAAAGAAGACCCCCTGTCGCGTTTGTCTGAAAGCGATGAACTCAAGAGCTACCGAATGGATTATTGTACGGTTTTCACAAATAAATAATGTAGTGTAATGTAACATACAAGTATCTATAAAAATGTGTTAGTTTTATTTTACGTCAGAGATTGCATATAAATAATGTTGATAAAGTCAACATTTAAAACGCATAATAGGCATGTATTCGTTATTTAACAAAACACTTCCCTATAAATGATCAAATAACTTAGTGCATGTTGTCTACATAAATTATTCAAGCCGGTTCCGTACTTTCGCACACATAACGTCTAAAATATTGAATTCGGGTTTTCAGTCTGTTGGATTCAAACCTCTGAATTCGGCTAAGCGGGGATCGAGTTTATATTCAATGTTTCCGTATGTTGACCGTTGACCGTTAATTTTTGTGTCGATTTTTCTAAATAGGTTGTGCCACTGCTGGCCTAAAATGTCCCACTTTCCGTTAATGCTAATCTCTCTATATCTGTTTTTATTCCGGTGAAAATAGTTAACCTACATACTAACATAAATCTATTACTTTATTTATTCGTTAGTTCCGTACCTCAAAAGGTAAAAACGGAACCCCCTAATAGGATCACTTTGTTGTCCGTCTGTCTGTCTGTCAAGGCTCTATTCTCAGGAATGTGTACACGTATAAAGTTGAAATTTACATGAAATATCCAGGTCGATGGTCCCTTGACTCGATCAAAATATATGACCATTTATGTTGAACATTTTGCAATTTTACAGGAAACTCAATACCGACTGAAATGAAACGAATGAAAGCTTGAAGTTATAACCCTCGGTGCGCTAAGACTAGCGCATTTGCTCTTGACCGTTTTATTTTTTCTTTTCTTTCTATCTTCACCAAAGGAACCCTAAAACCAACGCTGAGTCGACAATACCGATCTGTTTAATACATGGTCGGGGAAGTCTACAGGGTGTACTGTTCGTGTCGGACTCTGGGGTGGGTGGATATCGACATCGCCGTGTGATGTAGAATATCTTTTGAACTAAAACTAGTTGGAATATAGGCTTGAGTCAGTTGGTAAAATATATAGACAATGTAATGAAGGGAAATTAACTAACGTACTTCTTAGTATTGATTCTTCTAAGAAATTTGATTTGGCTATACACTACGTAGGTAGCTACAAATCAAATTAATTAAAATATTAATTGTCTATTGTTGAAACCGTTCGTTTTACACTTCTAAAAACTTTTATAAGGTTAAATGAAATTAGGTTTTAAAAAATAATATTTCTTTTATATTTAATTGCTCAATACAAGAAAACTAAGCAAGAAAACTAATAACAGAAAATCTGTTTTAATTACCTTTGAATTTTGATGAAGACGCGCAAGAAAACAAAAAGACGAGTCTTAATTGAATGTCATAGAAGAATAATAAATGTCAATTATGAGTGAAATGGAGAATAAAAACTAGAATAAGCGGATCCTGGGCTCCAACGCAATATGAAGGAAACAACCGGGCATGTGCTATAATTTAAAATAAGAGATTAATGTATTAAATACAGATTGAAATAGAAACTTACTAGTTGAAGGCATACATGAGGCTTATTGTGTACAACAAGCAGGATTCATACCGACCTCAACAATATTTCGTCAGCAGTGTACGGGCGAGCTGTAAATCTAGTGGATAAACTTGTTCCACTAACGAATACTGAATAGCAAGCAATTGTTGAGCTATCTTGTTCGCGACAAAGGTGTATGAGGAAATAATGTTTGCTCCAGGACTATAGAAGATATTTATTTTTGATATATAACATATAATCATACTTTACGTACCGATATGGTACAGTGGTGGATTTGATGCTAAAAGCATTATCTATCACTCTACCTTTGGGAAAAACTGATAGATCATCATATGTTTCTTATTCTTTCACGACAAATCTACTGGACAAATTGTTATGACATTTATTATTATACGTATAGAATATAATCTGGAATAACATATAGATTTTTATCCCGAAATTCCCACGGGATGAAGGCCTATTCGCAGCTAGTATTTAATAAAAATAATATTACCAAAACAATAAAACTACGATATAATTTAGTACAAGAATCTGACTTACAATTTATATTTTATTGTTAAATAATTCTTAGAAATTGACTTTCCGCGTATATATAACCTGCAAGTTAACTATGTAAATCCAGTAATGCTATTGTTACATGCAACAAGGGCATAATTCTTGTAATGTATGATGAAAACAATGAGCTGATTTTGTAGGTTTTCGACATTATGGTCTGGTTATACAGAAAGCAACTCCTTCAAATATTGTATTCAAACAAAAAATATTTGGCACAAACTTTTATTGTTGAGTCGCACTAATGTCACTTTTTTTGCCCCTACACTATTATATAGGTTGGGTCAAAAAATATGTCCTGTGACTCCGACATGGTGATGTCACAGGACATCACATACATGTCATACAACTTCCGAACGAATATTTGTTATTGACATTAAGAAAAAATATTAGATTTGTGTTGTTGGAAATTAGTCAATTGAAAACTTCGTAAACTTTGGACCATATATCGATTTTCATGATTTTTCATATGTCTTACTCGTAAATAATCATTCAAAGATTGCTTGATAGACTTGTTACAACAACTCCATTATATCTTTGATCCTGGGTTCGGATGAAGAGCTATTGTCGGCGCGCTGGAAAGAAATACTCGACGGAGCGTTGGCATATTGTTTGCTAGATATGAAATTACTTGCATGGCTCTTGCTTTAGCTGTAACAAAGGTGAGCGTCTACTTCACCCGGATTTAATTATCTTTCTTTGTTCTAGGTAAAAGTGATATGTATAAGATTATGCATTAATATTATTTAGTTTATCATTAATAAGACCTTCGCTCCGTGGCCCAATGGTTATCATGCCGGATTGCTGCACTGAAGGTCCCGGGTTGAATCCTCGGTGCGGTAAAAAAAATACTATACGAATATACTATTTTTTGTTGGTTACTAGGTTTTAAGAAATAAAAGCAGTTTCCGTTATTTAATACCTTTGGGCACCCTTTGACTAAGCCACACTTTCCCGTATCCGACTTTATCATACGACTAGCTTTTGTCTGCAGTTTTGCTTATGTTATATTATAAGTTAGTTAAATTTGTATGCAAAATATGCGCTTATATTATAACTTTACTTACATCAATGTGAAGTAGCGGACATGTCTTACACTCACAGAGTTCGTTTATATAAAATAACGAAAGAAAATAGTAATGTTACGAATTTAAAAAAACTTTATTTAAAAAAAACTTAACAAAGGAAAAGTTTGAATTTCACACTTGACGTCGCAGTCAACTTAGGGTGGAAAAGTTGTCATAATTAAACAAAGCCAGTTTCGTTGGTAAACAGGAACACTTGTGCGGACTGGAGCCCACAGGTACACTTAGCGAAGTGAAGTCTTTCACAACTCGAGTTAGCAATTTATGCCACTAACTGGCTCCGCCTTCGTGACGAATTATAAAAGAACTTATTGCTTTTTATGTTGTAAAGTAAAATTACGTGAAAAGTCTTGATGTTATTTGATAAGATTGTGTCATTGATGTAAAAGTTTTTTGAATTATTTAATGTTATTCATGTTTTGGAGTTTTTCTCTTTCTAGCATAGTAACTTCTATTCATTAGTGACTTTGGAAAAAGCTTCAATTTCGCTTTTTACATGTTTTATTTATAATAAATTTACAAAGCGGCGGTATATATCTAAACCAAATTGGTTTAAAAATATTAACTAATTATTCCAAGTAAAAAATACACAAAGTATTTCGCAATAAGGCGCAAAAATGTAAGGCAATAAATCATATTTATTTAAAATAAAAATAATACACAATATGAGCGAACAGAATTTCTATAAATCACTTTATGAATCTAATTGAAATAATATTAGAGGACTGATGATTCTCGACTACAGAGCTCACTACAGTATTTTCTCGGAAAGCAAGTTACAAACAACTTCCGCCACGCTTCGCCATAATATTTTCCTTTTTAAAGTAAATTTGAAATTTAGCCTGTAATTAAACGAAAACAACGATTTATATATTTTATCCTCTTTATCCTGTCATATTGAACCCAAGTACATGTGAAAAAGATATTTATGAAAATTAATGAAAATCCTAACTAATATTATAAATGCGAAATTAAGTTTGTTTGTTATCTCTTCACCAACCAATCTTCTTGAAATTTTGCAATCATGTAGTTTGAAGTATGGAGAAGGACATACCTTTCATTCCGGAAAAATAAATCTACTTCACGCAGGCGAAGCCGGAGGCTATTGAATATAAAAGCATAGAATTAAAAAAATCGACAACCCTGGTAGCATTGTCGCATGTTTCTAAACAATGAATGTCAATGGGAGGTAGTGTTTTGAGAAAAATGTTGCCAGGAATGCAGTGATACCCTTCAATGGGTGAAATTTTCCCGTCCAATACATTCTGCTATCCTTTTGAGATTCAAGAGACAATGCTTTTGTATGATAGCTACGCTCGAGCTTTACCGTTTTGTCACAAGAGCCTCTCTGATGCTCTGGATATAGACATCCGTTCATAAAATTTTATATGTTTTCAATGACAATAATAGTTCAATTTGTCGCCTTAAATTCCATAGGTTCTAAAATCCGTATGCTGTGCTGTACTCAAGTTTTATTTTACTTGCAATGGATGAAGAGGTACGTTTGGGTGAAATCTGGCAACTCAATTTTGTGTTATCTTCAACCAATTGAACTGAAATTTTCTACACACGTTTTGTTTTGATAACAATGCTTTATTATGATAAGCACAACTGATGGTGAACAAAAGAAACTCCTCAACAGCTTACAACTCTTCTATGACAACACAATAAAAGCTTGTCAATTTTTTCACCATTATTGACAACACAATTGTCAATAATGGTGATTTTTTTAAAACTACCGTCCGTCCGGCAAATAACTTTTACTGTTATTTGCCGGACGGACACTGCGGAATGAAGCCAAGTTAAAACAAGATTCCACGAGTTGTGTTTATTTAAAAAAATACATTGTTGTAGTAGGGATTAAAACTTTCGACTCTCGTTTACGGTCAAGTGTATACATTGTCACGGATCGTATTTCTCTTATCCATTATAATGAAAACTGCAGACGTAAAGAAAACGTACATTGTAAGACGGCACGGCGAAAATTGTTTAATAGCTCGATTGCTCAAAATAAAGATAGTTTAGAATATACTCTAATATCAACATTTGCAAAAAATTGCTACTTTTACTGTCATATTTTTGAATGCGATAATGTTTAACTTTTCAGGGTTCCGTACAAAAATGAAAAAACAGAACCCTTATAGGTTCACTCGTGCGTCCGTCTGTTTGTCAATCCGTTTGTCACAGCCAATTTCTCTGAATCTACCGAACCAAATCAGATGAAATTTGGTAAGATGGTGTAATCCTATGACCCAAACAAAGATGTGCAGAATAAATAAATGTTTTTTTTCAAATAAGTATAATTATCAGGGTCTAAATTAGAAAAACTAAAAAAAGTTTTGCAAAGCTTCTTGTGTCATACATATCTTTTCTACAGGTTATCTTTTATACAGGTGTATAGTATACTAGCTGCGCCTGCGGAATTTCGGGATAAAAAGTGTGTCCTATGTGTTATTATAGGTTATAATCTACTTGCGTACCAATTTTCAAAACAATCGGTCCAGATTTTGCATTAAAGAGTACCAAGAGTAACAATTTGTAGAATGTATGAGGTATGAATTCTGTGCCCTATTTATTGCATGTCACGAGCAATGGCCGTAAAACTATAATTTTGTTACGAAGGGGCAGGGGAGAGGGGTTGAGCACGGGAGACACCGCTCGTTAAAACTCTGGCCGTCCACTAAATCTTGTGGGTTTACGATTCAGAAAAATTGGGACAATGCCCGGGACTTCAGAGTTACTATTGTAGGAGAGCGCCCAATGACCTACTATTAATTCAGATCGATTCACATTTTCTTAGCAATCTCAAAATTGAAATAATTTACGTTTATTGTACATTCAATGTTACTGTTTAATTGCATATGACTATATTTAATTACTAGCAGCTCGCCCCGTCTTCGCTTGGGTAATACCATAAAAATGAAGGTTTTGACATCGAAAATCGGCCTTAGGCAGTATCCTAAAAAGCTTGACCTTTTTAAATCAGTTACATCGTCGTCTAAATTTTAGTTTTTATTCTGTTGTAACTCTCGTAGTACTTTTATATGGTAATAATTGACCGATGAATTATTTAGCTTATTTATATGTTTAATGCTTTGGTCAATTTTATTGAACATCATCATCATCATCAACATCCAAATTGTATCATTATCTCTATCTATTTTTAAATCACCACTAGTGATACTTGAATTTAAAAAAATAATAATCAAACAGTGACACTAACGAGATTTATAGTTATTTTGTGGCAAGACTTTATTTAATCACGCTCTATATAGATACTAACTCTATGCCGGGACATACAAAACGTTTCTTCGTTTCGACTATGTACGGCCTACTGTTAAGGCTACTCGTGTGTGAATTATTGGCTTATTATAAATTCAAGTAATAGGTATGTCTCTCTTAGATGTTCTACTCTATTATTATAAGCCAAAATAATAGTTACTCTGACCGATGCTTGTACAACCATTTTCCGTTTCTTTTTGATAAAAATCCTTTATGTGACCACTACAAATCCCGTGGATATCGTACTAGGCGAGTAAGAAATAAAAAGCATTGACAGCTGATATGCAACAACAGCATTCCCAAAGAGGGTTGACGTCAAGCAGGTGGTGAGTCGTAAACAATAACAGGCGCTAAATCTGGGAACATTCGCGGATGAGAGAGAGAGTTTATATATATACAAATATTTAGGGTTGGTTGCATCAGTCAACTTTAACGTCAACTTTAAACTGCGAGTCTATTTTTCGCTGTTAAACATCAAAGTTGACTGGTACAACGCACCCATAAGGGTGCGTTGTGTGTGTTGAGTGGGATTACATGTACGCCATTTTACCGGATCGGTGGCGTCGCGTAAGTTATAGTTAATTTCAAAGTTGACAGTTGCAACTGAGGCTTAATATTCAAAAATACGTTGTTGATTTTTAACTCAAAATGCAATCAAAAAAATTTAAAATTGTAAAAACTATATTTTTTTTAAATTATAAAAACGAAGGTGACAAGAAACGCTAGGCCACAATAAACTGCCATAAGTCACAATATTTTCCAGCAAAAAATGAAAAAGCAACAAAGTAACCAGTCAAAGCGTTGCAGTAGCAATGGGAATAAAATAAGAATTACGTATTGCTTCTCTTTGACTCTGCGTCAGGTGACAAATTGGAGAGAGACTTCACCTCTGCTTCATTCTCCATTTTTCAGCGATTGTTTCAACACATTAATTTCCCAAGATGTTTTCAACATATGTATTACTTAAATCGTTTTGCTGTGCATATACACATGCTTTTTAACTAGTTTTTGACAATAATATATTATTAGCCAATACCCACTATATTTTCACGCGGACGAAAGTTAGCTAATAATGAACTAACATACTATTATTGTTTTTCAGAATTGCTCACTAACCCAACATGGATGTAGTCTGAAATAAAATCTTTCATAGTTTCATTTAACTAGACTCGTGAATTTAATATTCTCATCCTGTTCCATAGAAAAAATATTGACTTAACAGACGGACAACGAAGTAATCTCATAAGGGTTCCATTTTTATCTTTTCAGGTACAGAATCCCAAAAAGACAAATACGTTACCTGTGTTTATAGTCATCTCGGCTCAGTCTCGTCGCCTACTCATGTCTCAGCGCGTTATAAGCCTATTTCGCTCCTTTATTACCTGAAGATGAGCAGGGCAAGCGTCCTTTGTAGACTGCCTACTTATAGCTACCTATACCACCTTACTGTGCTCCTCGCCTTCGCTCCCGTCGGAATCCGGATTCTATCATACTATACACAGAGAAACAATTTCAAATTTAGAGATTAACTTTAGAGTATAACAATAAAAAGGCCGAAATTAAGTTAATAAAAAACCAGGCCGTTAATACTTTATACTTACACAAATAAATAGATAATATCAACGGACTGCACTAAGTACGAAGCTTGAATGAATATCTGTGATCATGTATAAATATTTGCCCGCGGTGGGATTCTAACCCAGAACCTTCAGATAGCGCACGAGTATGGTGACCACTATATATCATATATTTATTAAAAACGTCACGTTAAACCACAGAATAAAGAGGATCAAGAAAATAACGAGAATCAAGAACATACCCCGGTTTTTGTAAACGATTTGTACATTGATGACGCGTCCAAACCCAAAAACCAATCCGTCACGTACTGTATTTATCTTAAATCAGAATATTGTATGTAGTAATGTGGAAATAATGGTGGCTGGCTGATTGCTGGCGACAGGTGCGCGCGCGTCCGGAATATTAAACACCGTAATATGACATTCAGGTTCAGATTCATTAGTTGACATTTTACTCCAAAGTGTGTGTGATTGTGGACTAATTATGACCCGTTTACGGTAAAAAGCACTAAAATATTGGAGTTAATTAAGATCTGAATTGTTTCGGTACTTCGGCAATGCTAATCGCAGTAAAGGTAACTTAAAGAGTAGGGTTGAACTCGAGTTACGTAAAACATGGTGAGGAGTCCATCACACTGGTTGACAGTTTACTCGTAAGTTCACTAGAGTGTATGCGACTACTTGCGCTAATATCAGTAGGTAGTCGTAAAAGTTATGTCACTTGCCTTTAGGCGACTTGAATACAATTTAACACCAGTGTTAGCAATTAACACACTCGCAAAAAGAAGATTTGATTATTTATCAGATTACAGATGTAGGTAGTTGACAACGCTGCTAAATAATCTCCGAAGTGGAAAACTAACATTGTAACTTTATGCCTCGATAGTTACGCGTGTTAAAATTTACAACTAGTTATTTTTTTTTATGAAAAATTCTTTGACGTTGTTTGCATTTCCACGTACATGGAAATAGTTCTCATTAATATTCATACCAACAAATAAACGGCATAATAAATATTTTTTTATGGCTCTGCCCCGCCAAGTTACCTGAATTTTACTGCCTAAACAAAGGTCAAAACAACATAAATACTGGGTGAGTTTTAGGAAATGTTACCTTGCTGTATATATGTAGATACTTTATACGATCGAATTTTGATGATCAATATATTGTATCAGGTACTTATAATATATATCATTGTATACAAAATATATATTTTCTCTCTATTTTTCTTCAGACCGATTTCTCGGTTCCTTCCACACCCGTAAAGCTTCTGAGACCAGGGACCGCTCCAAATTATATATTTAAAAATGTCGAACTTTGTTTTTGTTATATTCTATATACTCCATAAAAGTTTGAATAGTAAGATCACATAATGACATGACTAAAGCCACTTGCAGTCTGTTGTGTAGAATATGAAGCCATGCACTATGCGCAGTGCATGGCTACTTGGCTTTGAAGGAAATTGTCGTGAGTAACCTCGAAATGTTGACTTGTCCAGAGTAAGTATACAATGCACTTACTATATTATCCTCTATACTGAACGTTATAAGAATCCCTATTCATGAAAAAGTTAAAGCATACGAAAGCTAAATTATGTTTTGTCACTTTACTATATTTGACAGAACGAGACAATTAGAGTATGATAAAACTACCAATCATTTTTATGAATAAGAGATTAATATGAAAAATAGATTTTCTTTTAAATTCAAGCTTTCAGAACTACAGTTCTGAAAGCTTAAATAAACAAATAAACCTTTTTAATGGATCCTTTAATTAGTGAAGTCAAAACTCGGGAAGTGTTAAACAAAACTCGAAACCGACAAGACGTTGCAGTCCAGAACTGAAATATTAAAATATGAGGAAAGTTGCCAAAGTTTTGCAGAAGCGAGTCTCTCAATATCAACAAATTGAATTAAACCGTTTTTAGGGTTTCGGTAAAACCTGAACCTTTATAGGATCATTCCGTTGGCCATCCGTCTGTCTGTCGACACTTTTTTCAGAACGACTAGAAGTATCAAGTTTTAAATTTTAATAAAGTGACTTTTGACCGTATGTCCTCCATACTGGTAAGGATATGTATGCGAAATTCCAAGACGATTGGAAATTTGGATGAAGTATATTGATATAGTATAGAAATATTAAAAAACAAATAAATTGTATTTTTTCAATTACAATTATAGGATTATAAAAGCTAGGTCCCTTTAAGTTGTAAAAGCGGCCCGACCCGGATTCGCTTGGGTAAAATCGTAATAATATTTACCCAAATCCTCTTCCAGAATAACTCTGTCTATTTAAAAAACCCACATCATAATCCGTTGCGTAGTTTTTTATATTTATACGTACTCGTAAGCATTTAGAGAGACAGGCAGACAGCGGGAATCGACTTTATTTTATCCTATGTTGTGATTACAATTAGGTATACGAAAATTATAGATTACATGTTAAAATTAATATATTTTTACGTAACAAAAAAGATAATGTTACGGAACCTTCGTTGCGCGAGTCCCACTTGCACTTGACTGGTTTTCTTTTTATATTAACTGCCGTTAGTCACGGTGGAAGTTCCCGGGCGCCCGGTCCACTCGGACATTGTCTTCACCATATTTCAGGGAATATTTATTTTACGGTTTTAAACTTTCCCACTTTTGTCGAGTCATGTTTGTGTACGAAGTTCAATCCTCCTCCGTGTGTAATCTCCAGACCAGTCGAAATTGTACCAAGTTTTCATGTTTCAGAAAATAGTCGGCACGGATTTAATTTTCTTTGTGAAGAAGATAAACTCGCGTGAAGTTTTCACTTCTTGAGTTAGTGCTATATATTTTTAAAGCTGTTTTGTTGTTTTGTCATGGACTAAACCACTCAAAAATTTAGTGCTCCCAGCGTTGGCAAGTTTCAGTGAGGATTAGGGTCTCGCTTATATCTCACTTACACGACGTCGGTTGAGAAATTAATGTTTCTCAAATATCAAAGCATCTTTTCGAGTACACAAATATATATTTAATTTATATGTATAATTTTGCAGTACGATTCTAAATCAATTTTATTTGATATTTTTTAAATAATTGTAATTTTGAAAGTAATTTTAATTGTAATTTAACTTTTTATATGTACAACATATGTACTATAAGTTGAAATTAAAAATTAAAACTAAATTAATAAATACTAAATTAATTTAAATAAGAAATTGACACTAAATCGCCGTCGTCGTGCGGAAGTTCCCAGAAGGCTGGCAATATTTCCTCTTTGTCTAGTGCTTAGTTGGGTGTATATGCTAATATTAAGATATCATCAAGGAGTTTATGGTTATAAGGTTTTGAAATCTTTTTTATCTGTCATTTTTTTGAGAAAACAGTAAAATACCATTTGATTGTCGACTGCTAATATTTTTTTTTCTCATTTTTGATATAATTATTATTGCAATAAATGTGAAATTATCATTATCGTGGAGGAACTACTTATTTACTCCATTTCCAGGTCATATTAAGGTCAAGAACCTGAACATAATATCAACGTCGTTCTTCGAGTTTGGATGATTCAGCTCGAATGCTAATGCATGCTGTATCGCATTTCGTCAAATGTAATCCGACGATCCATCATGTTTGTTGGTAAAAGGAACATCTATCAATGCTTTAAGTTTGCATAATTTTCTTTGGCGACATTATTTTTCTTCGTATTTGTTTTATGTGACGTAGATTTATGGGTGTTTGGTATAAATAAAGAAAGTGTGTCATGTTTTTTTGTTGATGTTGGTCAAACAATTGGCGAGTTTTATCTCGAATAGTAATGATATAAATGGAATTGAAAATTATTAATCTTCGATCGACATAACAACTATCAGTAATGTAGTTAGGAAACCATATCTCCCTCTCATGTGCATTTTCCCGGATTGTTCCGCCGCCATAGAGCGTCGGAGTCCAGGGTCCGCTTTCCTACTTTTTGTCCTTCACATCGCACGGTTTTTGGTATCCTAAGTTGCCATTGGCATGTATACCATCCTTTACGCCATCGAGCCTGCTCTTCTTGGGTTAGCCAGTTTTGCCTAAACGAGTGGGAGCGACAAAGCCAGTCATTGTTCCCTATGGTACTGCAACGAAACCATATTTGAGTCAAATCTGAACAGCTACGCCCCGACATGAATCTATAATATATTAAACAGTCTGTTATTAAATCAACATTATGAATGCTAAACTTCATGTTACATTGAACGCCCTCTACACGCCTTCTGTCGTGATAAAAAGGCAATATTACTCCCCATTGTTTAAAGGCATAATCTCGTGACTCCAAATAATGTAAATGAAGAAATTTTTCAACGGCAGAGCGAAACACCCGCATACAATCCATTTCCAGCCAAATTGCAGTTCATTTCATTGTAATGAGGCGGTTATGCCAATGTGCTTCGTGCCTCTAATAGAGTTTTGTTATTGCTAACTTAATTTACTGACATTTAAAGTACTATTAACATATTTATTAGCTTTTAATAGTGGTGCTTAGAGTGATGTGTGTTGTAAAGGTCATTTGATTGAGCGAATGCGATTAGTTGTCCTGTGACAAATATTTCATGGTTGTAATTTCCGTATGCAGGCACAAAGCTAAATAATGGTTAAACTCGTTACAAATACATGTTATTTCAACTGATTTGACTTTTCTAAAAGTGGAAGCGTATTTAAACCAGACTTTCATATCTGAACGAGAATGTTTAAAATTCTTCTGTTTCATTCGGCTGTGATGCTCATAAAAAATCTAAATAATTTATCTAAAGATATGTTTGCAGTTTTATGACACCGCTTATCTGGTTGTAAACATCTATGGGAATGATGCAACTTAAATGAGAAGGTCAGTTAAAAAGAAGGCCCTAGAATACTAGGGCCTTCTAACAACGAGACATCACGCAGGTCTTTAAGACCAATAGTAAATAATATGTATCATTCACCTGAAGTTAGAATTCTCTATACATTCTACTATTAAGTAAGAAACTTGGAAAAGCAATATAACATTTTCTATCTATATTGTTTCATAATAAAACTTTCGTCTAAAGCAAACGCCATTACGAGCCATAATACAGGTGCTCTCGGCTTGATCCGAACCTTAAAATGACTTTTACGATACATTAAACTCCACACAAAGTTTAAATAACGAAAAAATGCGTTCTCGACATAGAGCCGAACCGTGGTATAAACTAAAAAGAACAAAGATATGTCATCGTGATAAATTCAACACATGGTAGAGAAACTTGGTGTCAGATGTAAGTTAATGGACATCAACTTAAATCTGAGATCAAGTTTCTTTGTACATTAACTTAAATCTATCTTAATGGACATTAACTTAAATCTGACATCAAGTTTCTCTACCATGTGTTACTAAAGGATTTTTATAAGGTTTTTATTACAATATTGCTTGTCTAATTTATATACAAACTAGCGACCCGTCTCGGCTTCGCTCGGGTAAAAACAATAAATTATACCCCTAAACTTTCCTCAGGAATCACACTATCTATTGGTGAATTTTTTTTCAAAGAAAATGGGCAAAAACAAATAATATTTTGTAAAAATGATAAAAAACACGTTAGTATCTTATATCATCCAGAATAAATATACATACGGCACACTTTTCTCCTTTATTTAATTTGCAACTTTGTTAAGGAAACGAAAACTCTTGAAAAGCTCTTAACCAGCGTAGAAAACATAAACCAGGCACACAGGCGCGTTTTATGAACTTAACTTGAACTCGATTAAGGCGCGGAAGAAACTTGAGAGAGAGAAGTTGGTTGGCTGCCTGATTGAATCGCACGCAACGTGAGTAACGACGCCGTGTGCAGTGCTGGTCGCAGGTTACATATCTTTTAAGAAATTTTAGTTTCAGGTGAATCATGTGCCTTTCCCCAAACCGAGGTCGTGTGAATTGAAGACAAAAAACTGCTCCGACGATCAACGGCTGTGCTTAATAAATTATTATATCAATTTAACTCAATCCGTATCTGCATTACAGACAACGCGGAAACTAATACCATCCCACATGTCCGAGAATACAAGCACTAAATTAATGCACAATTAAATAGCATAACATGAAGCACAGAGGCTATTAGTAATGAAGGCTATATAATCAGTGGCAGATTTGCAGGTTTAGTCGCCCGAGGTCACATAGAACACGGCTGCCCCTTTTTACCTCCCATCATTTAGGTACTACATAATATGAATTTACTTTCGCATCCATTTTCAATTAAATGAGTGGGCAATGCGCGTGAGATATCCCTCGTGATGCAGACGTCCATAGGAAGTGGTTGTACCTACATTTTTTTTGTTCAATGTATATTTAGCGTCTTCGACATTCGTCTCCGCATTATAATGAGAGTGTATTAACTATATCCGAGCCTTTTTGGTACGAAATATTTTATTTGGGTCGTTTACGTTTATCATCAAGGTAATTTTTGTCATTATTGCTGGCCTCTGATATTTGGCCGCCCTATAGTTCCGTGCCTCTAACGCTTGAAGGTAAATCCGCCCCTGTATATAATATGTGCTATTAACAATCCGGTATTCACGTCCATGTTCTTGTATGCGAGCCGGGCGATTAATTAAGCTTGTCGAACTCGAGCTATTGACAATGGGTCCTATTCAAAGATAAGCTGGACGCACGGACCCGTGAAATGCGAGAATACGTGTGATCCCTACATGTATTCTCGCAATGCTACAATAATCCAGAAACCTTGGAAATTCGAATGATGTAACATAATTAGAATTTATATTTGTTGTATTTTATACTTTACGGCAATGAATGTCGTTGTCTCGCTCATTAAAATCAAATGAACGAGAAAAGCAATACGTAATTTAAAATGAAAAGAAGTAATTTGATCCGATCGAGTATGTGTGAGTGAACGAGCGAAACGCTTCTATGTATTCTATTGAAATAAAAAATGTGAAAAATACACTATAATAACTACACTAAAAAATACACTATAAAAAGACGATGTACAAGAGTACATCGTCTTATTTTTATTTCAACCAAAAAGAAGTCTACATCCTTCAATAGATTTCCATTTAACAAAACTAAACTAATCTAACCGAAACCAAAGAACTCAATTTTCAACGTAACAACACAATTAAAACGTCAGACGGACCACTGAAAAAAATCCATGGAAGTGACAGACATTTTAATTTACTTTTTGATATTTGTTATTTCATTTTTAGGCCAAATTTTATTATTGTCTAAACCACGTGGCAGCAAACTTCGACTTCGAACGACTTCCTTCAATTTAAATACCTCTGAAATTTTCCATATCTGTATTAAAATCCACAGATATATAAATATATTGAATATTTAAAAATATTATGTTATTTTAAGCATGAAGTCATGAACACTATTACGGCAGGTTAAAAAAAATATAACAAATGAAATGTTAGATATTATTACAATTATAGATTTCTATATTTTTCACTGAAACTGATTTTGAAATGCAAAATAATACATACATAATATTTTTGTTGAAGTAGTTTGCTGACCGCACTACATAACTTTCAATGCAAGAGCACATTTTAATTCATTTTGACTCGTTCTCCAATGTAAATTTTCCGTTTTACGAACCTTATATCCGTCCATTGACCCCTAATCTGCCAGCTGTTCCGTCTCATCACTTAGTGACTCTTTTATTGAATGAAAACTTTCAGCATTCTCCTGATTCCATAAAATGGCTCACTTGCGTCAGTCAGAAAATATTGCTGGTCGAAATCCAGCGCCGAGGTTTAATATAATATTTAATAACTTTTTCAAGAACATAAAATTACTTTAATCAGAAAATCCGCCATTTTCATTACTCATGAAGATAGGTTATTTATCGGACTTATAACTACGCAGATTTTTTTAACAGTTCTAATAAAGCAAGTGAATATATATTTTTAGAAGGTATTTTATATCGATATCTCTGTATGTGTGTCAGGTCTCGGACCAGTCAGGCGCCCCAAAAAACACAAGAATATTTTTATATCTCCCAATTATTCTACTCATACGCATTAAAAACATTATGTAAATTCCGTTATACAGATTATTCAGGAAATTTTAACTATGACAGTTAGCGACATTGTTTGTAATGAAATTGTGCTCGTCTCAACGTTCAAGCTCTGTCAACAACACATGGGCTGGCTGCACGTTGATTAGTCATAACCCATTTGCATCATTGAAATAGGCGTGTTTGAATAAGAATTTAGTTTTATACACACAACAAGTACCTAACAATGTCTACTGGAAAAAATATTTTGTAAATGAGTAGGTATTACCCTTGTACTAATGTTTATCGTATAATAATATAAGTTTCATATGTACATAGATGAATAAATAAAAAAAGAAAAATCTGTGACGTCAGATATTTTAGTGTACTTTTCCTTCCGTTCCTTTTCATTAAATCGTAACCCGTACGTAGAAAAGTGTAAGAAATAAGTTAAAAAAGATTTGATATTACATCTTTTCGTGGGGGCTGTTAAATAAGGGCACTCATATTTAGTAGTTCAATAACAGGCGACTATGGAATAGATAGTCGTGGCAGATGTGAAAGTTGACGCCAGTCCGGTTGTAAATCTTAAATTAAAGAATCTTAAAATTTCAATGTTTCCTTTTAACGCCGAGCCAGGCCGTGCTTCGCATACGCGAAGATGTTGAGAGATGATGACAAGAGTAGCAAAACTCGAAAGCCAAATTTAGCTACATAAATATAAATAAATAATTATATTAGGACAAATCACATAGATTGAGCTTGAGCCCCAAAGTAAGTTCGAGACTTGTGTTATGGGATACTAACTCAACCGTACTATATTTTTATAATACATATATGGATAATTATCCAAGACCCGGGCCAATCAGAAAAAAATCATTTTCCATCATGACCCGATTAGTGATCGAACCCGGGATCTCTCGGTTCAGAGGCAACCACTTTACCACTAAGCCACCGAGGTCAGCTGAATAGTGAGCGTACATAAGATGGAAAATAAGCAAACGAATGATATGACAGCGAGTTGAATATATTCAAAAGCATCTCCCGGCAAAGACGTGCATTGTGATAATGCCAAGTCGTTTGTATAAGTGGCTGGTTGCAATGATCGCGGCTTAGCGCTTTATAATGAGCTCCCCAGACGGGCTCCTCTTCCACACATCCTGTCATTGCCTCCAGGGACGTGGGTACACGGTGGGACACAGAACACAGTATGTACAGAAGTCAAGCTATTGCGTTGGTGTGTAAAGATCTGTTACCTATTAGGGTATTATCATGTAATATCTAGGTACATATTTAATTTTTGTTTATTATTATTTATATTTTTACGCACACAGCACATTGCCTCTAAGTAGACATCCATGTACTTATTTTGTGAGTAATGCAATTATAAACAGGTATAAGTTATATGTGTACATAAATAGATATATACATAAATCAAAGCCGTGAAGAAGTAAATGTAATGTCAGCATCCATTTTCTAATTTCATCTACAGCGAGCATTACCGTAGTACATATAGTCCATTAGTAACGAAGTTTTTTCTTTTAAGTGTTATTAAGTACAATGCTATTTTACATTAACTACTAGCTTCGAAATTAGAGCAATGTAAGATTTTTTATACAAATACATACATATAGTCTTGGATCCGACGATTAGCGCAAAACAGCCGGGAAAAAGCTCAGATGAAAGATAGTATTTTTATAGAAAACTTCATCATCATCATGGGGTGCCATCTTCGAATTGAAGTTTGGAGGTCAGCATAAGGAAACCCTCGCGGCTTTGGGACGCTATTTTCAGTTGGTTGTATCTAAGTCCGGTTCAATCCCTCATGTCATCAAAGCACTTTCGTCCAGGGTGGCCAGGAGGTCTTTTGCCAGGGATTTTGCCTTCAAGAATCAGTCTTAGAAATTCAAACTGGAGTCCCCTTTGTATGTGGCCAAAGAAACCAACTTTCCTCTTCCGAATAGTGGTCATCAGTTCGCGTTGACACTTAGCTCGTTGCAGTACTTTGAATATTCAAGATTCCGTGGACCAGTTTTACAACCAATGTATGTAAAACTGGTCCACAATCTGCAAAACTTGTGTGTCTTAAATGGAAATTAATTAAACATGTTTTCTATGGTTTCGGTGTTTTCGTGCTACGTTTGCCAACATGCTTCATATCATATTAGCAACGGTAAAGTGATTCAACGATCTAACTTTTCACAATAGCTTAGCACTGACTTTTGTATTTTGTTCGAAATATTTACTTAATTATGGTTATCGGTTTATATTCAACGTTTATAAAGGAACATTGTGTGATTTTCAACTACGTTATTATGAATCTGATTATGGTTTGCACGTAATTATGATGTGTTTGATGTTACTCTTTTTTTAAGCTTAGTGCAAAAGTCATGTTAATACAAGACTTTTGCTAACTTTTGCTTAATAATAAAAAAATTAAATAAACATCACAAATATTAGTCAATTTTGGCATTAAATTTAACCTGTGAAAGTACGCCATATTGTCTAAACCTCGACAGCGCGCATTTAAAGTCAACTTTGAAGTGAACTAGTGAAACTCATCCTTCCGACGGACACAGACACAGAAATGGGCACAACCAGGACCGCATATGAATGTACAAACCGGTATCTAAAAATAAACAGCATAAAACGGCTTTATATTTTATTTTACCGCCAATTATGAATATAACGCTTATTTTGAATGTAACGCCCGTGGAATTAGTAGGTCCTACGACGAAGTACTTACTAAATCCATGGTAACGCCATCTTGCCTGCTATCCCTCTCTGACATTATCTCTCTGTCTTTCTAATATTGCCATACTACAAATATTTGATAGATAATTTATACTTTTGAACATTGTGATGCAAAGAGGTTACAATAGTAATAAAATATTTTTTTTTCGGTTTTTGTTTTTGTTTTGTGATTGCAATTTCAAAAGTGAAATATCAAATGAAAGCATATTTTACCATTACTGTGTACATAATACAATTAACCTACGACTGAATTTCTTGCTGAAGAAAACCAGAGACGTGAGTTCATTGAACTTTCAGACTGAATGATATTCAAACATTTTTATGCGGCGTTGCCTCCGAGGCTATAAAATTATATTAACTACGATAAATTTGGCATCGTTACCGATTTATTTCGCGCTTAAGAGCATAAACAACGCTCGTCAACGGATTACTGCTATACACGTGATATAAACTCAAAGTGATCATTTACTAAGAAACTGCCACGTCGTTAAAGTATTTAAGTATGTAGTGGTTGAAGTACATAGCGGATTAAACTTTGTTAAGACTATATATTTTAATTTTATTATTTCAAATAAATACTGAAATACCAAATTCAATGTCACTTCTGATATTAATTATTTTAAGTAATTCAGATGAGCAATAATATATTATATTATTGGTCATATGAATAATTAAATATTTATTGAAGATCAAACGAACTTCTAAGTGAAGTTCGATCATAATTATGTGAACAGCTTCATTCGAAGCGATTTACCATCACCAATGACTATGTTATTCCCATGGATTTAGTAAGTACTTCGTACGGAGTACCTACTAATTCCGTGGTTATTCTTTTTGTGTGTAATGTAATGACATACTTTGACTGTTGAAAACGCATACCACACACTTATATATTCTGTGACGCACATTATTCTTCCGTATCACACTAGGATGACAAAATTGTGTGACAGAGAGTCGGAACTAGTGTTTTGTTTTTTAGAAAAATGAACTTATGCGTCGCGATTTGGAAGCAGCTAAAAAAGAACGTGTTTCTGTGGTTTTAACCATTATTTATTCGTTTCTTCTGCTGACTAACCTATGCTTTTGTTTATAACTTTATTTTATAACTTAGTTAAGTATTCGTATATGGTCCTGGTGTTTAGTGGTTCATTACGTTTATATTATTGTAGACGAAAACAGGGTTATGTCAGAAAAGAGATCCGTCTGTACAGTCAATGGTAAATCAAGTTAACCAGCTAGGATCTTTATGCCGCGTTATTAGGGTTGAGTATGTGTGGATTTGAGTAATTTGTTCTGCTGTTGACTGTGCGTTATATTGGGTATCGTAAAACGAGAAAGTTTTTAATTTTGTTTAATTCAAAGAGACTAGCATTAGCCAAACTAAAAAAACAAAATAAACGAAAATAAACAACTACTGAAAAGATCTCGCTGTTATGGTGAAATACATATTTTTATTTGTAATTAAGTTCATTTTTTACTAATTTCTGTATAGATCTTTAAGATATTTTTTTATATTTTTTAATTGTAATTGCACCAGCATTTTACGCTTTAACACGCGATAAATTGGCAAAAGCAAAATAAAAACTATATATATAACTATAAAGCAACTCTCCCGCGTATTGTTCGCGATAAACTTAAAAATTTTACGGATTTTCATGCCGTTTTCAACAATAGATAGTGTGATTCCTGAGGAAAGTTTAGATGTATGATTTATTATGTTTTTAGCCGTGAAAAGCCAAGACGGACCGTGAAATTAATTATTTCATTGAACCACAAATGACGTATCAAACGAAAAGCCAGCAACGGTACATCTAAAAGTTCCAAGACAAGCAATCTGCGCTAAGTAATAGCTGGCGAAGATTTTATCTATAAATCAATTCCCATTGAGCTGAAGCCAGTGACGCGGCATTATTCTGGACCATCGATTGCAGGTTTATCTTTCACAAGTGCAATTGAAAATTAATTTAATATCCGCTTTCTTTGCCGGTTATACAGCTTCTTAGCTGTGAAATAGGAACTGCTACCGTAATAAAGATTTAATAGAAAAGAAAAAATTAATACTAGCTTTAAAGTAATACGACACAAGGCGGCAGGTATAGGCGGTGGCAGATAAACCTAACCACCGCGTAATAATTTACTGTCAGGTTATTCTTCTTCCGACTGTACAGTCACCTCTATTGTGGTATCACTTTTGGTCCAAAGCATGAATATTTAAGACTAGCTTTTAGCCGCGGCTTTGCCCACGTGATGTTCTCACGGGAGCAGTTTTTTAGGGATGAATAGATAATTTCCAGTAAGAAGCAATAGAGTGAGATAAAAATATCGAACATATTATTATTGTCTCGTAAACTCATTATAAAGTCAAGTCGTTATAGTAAAGTTGAATCTGTCATCTCGGATAAAGTTTAATCATTGTTAATAAAACCATACTAAAATAATACTATAGTAAATCTTTATTAATTACCCAGTCTGTATAGGAAAAAATTTAGTAATTAAGGAATATGGCGGTATTTACGTTGGCTATTGTAAATGTAATAAATAAACAGACTAAATACAAGTTTTCACTATTTTTATATTTATTATTTATACAAATGTATAAATAGTACAAAGTGCATGCAGCATCTGTTTATGCATTTATTAAGAACTTATTTAATTTATATGAGGAAAGAGATTTTATTAGATTACAATATAATAATCTGAAATGTTGTGTATCTCTTAGACAAATCTTTTGACACCTAAGCGGGCACTCGATGGGCCAAAAAAATTCTAATATTGCTTTAAAGAATATTGGTTGAGCATAGATAATAAATAAACTTTTCTATCGCATTTATAATAAGTATTAGTCTGGAAGGGATTTTTCAGAAATTGCTACGGAAACGGAAGTTTGCGCAAAAGCTAATTTCATATGTACACATAGTTTACTGAAGACAATATTTTGAAACAAGATATATGTAAATCTGCTTTGTAAATAGAGTTAATAGTTTAAAATATACATTTTCTTCGATGGATTGGCACAAACATTTATGTGGGAATTATTCTCATTCTTCTATAATACAATTCAAAATATATTTATCAAAATATAATAATTATACCTGGTAATAAGGCGTAGTAAGCACATAACGATACGTTTTGTATGTTAGTGCCAATCATTCTAAGAATGCTATAAAATATCTTATAGATTTATTAAGATCTAGGAAATACAAAGAGCTAGGTTGTAAAAGATATAGTAAATATGAAAACAGAACTATTTAACTACATCATGGTAATAAAATTACAAGAAAAATTAAACGGTTTAATATCTGTTATTTAGTATATAATTATGCAACACGAAAGTATAAAAGTAACTACTTTTATACTTTCGTGTTGCATAAAAAGCTATTTTTGTAAGGTAACTCATCGCTCAAGAGAAAGCTTTTATTACCAAACCAAATAATCGTTCGGCTGGGTATTTAAGGATTCCAAATAACGTATGTAGTAACGAATGTAGTGCACTTTACATTTCTTGCCTTCTGCGCAATTCAATAGCATAAACTAGCAGGTATTAATAATAACTTATAATTAGTAATCTATACTAGTGTCAAACCGATCGCTGAAGATAGAGACAGATGGAAAGAACTCCAATGACGAGAGCGATATTCTTGAATGTTGAATAAAATACTTATTATGTTGTTATTTAATTTACTAAGCAATAGTCTATCACAGACTGACTAAACAAGCCGGAATGGGATGAGGAAGAAAGTAGGAAAGCAGGCCAACGGCTGCAGAAGTAACCGGCATACCACTCAGACTGAAAAAAGATGAAAAAGAGAAAACTAAAGATTAGTTTACATTCTGCCAGTCAGTGTTTCCAACTATGGCAGCTCGCCATTCTTACGGCACCACAAAACGGCTTGCGGGCTACAATCGTATCTCGAGGTGGCTTTCTCAGACAAAAACAAATGGAAGTATTACGGGAGACAATCTACATTTAAATGGATCTTTTTCCTCAATTCGTGCGGAGTTTGGTGATAGGTATCGCTGGATCCGATTTATTTCGGGAATTTACATTTAGCGCCGCCGCAGCATTGTAAACTTGTCGCCGAGTTGCACTGTTTACGAGGTTACATATTTTCGACCGCACCGGTGAACGTGAAGTGAAATCTATGCTGGCGTATAAAATATACATAGACGTGACAGCTATTTTCTTCGTCACTAACAATATACAACACGTATTTTGTGATGCGGATTTTTCGTAATAGATAGAGAATAAACAAATCTTATTGATTCAAGAAGAAGTTTTAGGTGTAGGTAGGTATAATTAATTATAGCTACCGGTTTAGTTTGGCTATAAAATAGCAAGTATGTGTAAGCAGTCTAAATAAATTTAAAATAAAAGAATCGAGAAATCTTTTATTTTATAAATTTTGAAGTGAACCAACATTTATTATTCCGGTTTGATAGATGAATAAACTTTTTAACTTGTGTATGTAAAATAGGAGGATCTGAAATCTAAAATAACTCGCATATTCAATGAAGGTTTCACTTAAAACCGAACCAATTTCGAAGCCGGCCAAGTTTCCTTCTGACCAAAATAGACTTACTTCCAGAGAGGCATGTAATCTCATCCTGGCTACTTGCGATACGTATCGGTAGGTATCGATACGTAGCGAGAGCTATTTCGCGACAGTTGACCCTTTATTGATCGAAGGGAATCTAATTTTATTTAGGAGTTAGAGTTAGTTTAGTTATGTATTAGGTTTCCGTCTTTAAGATGTGGAAACAAGTTTTAATTGGTATTTGTTTAAAAGTAAGATGGATTGATCAAGCGTCCTATGTTAGCGATGAGATGCTGCAGGACACTTTACATGATACTAATACATGAATTAATATTTATTACTCGTTTTAAGGTGTCAACATTACATAGGCCTTAGGTAAAATGTAATACATTTTTTTCATTGGCTATGTGTATGGGTATTTAATTGGAAAGCATGTTATTATGCCAAAAAATTAACGGCTTATTATGGCTACTATTGATATTAATTTTTACTTTGTGCCTCACCTCTAGACAAGTGAATAGAATACATTTGATATAAACGGATCGCGCCGCTGCGATCTGCTGCCTTGTCGCGTTTGTTACTCAATTAGGACACCGAAAACCTTGCCAACAGTAGAATCACGTAGAATGCTAACTCGAAATCAAACATTAATAATTGAAAGTAAATGAACGTGAACGGAGAAACAATATCCTATTAGATATTTGGGCATGATAAGTGTTATCAGCTTATATAATCTAATTTGGCTTATGCCTAAGGATTGGGGCTCTCGATACGATATCATATACGCATTATTTGGATTAAAATAAAGATAATGTATTATTAACTATCATTTTGTTTTCGGAGGTTTACTCTCAAATTATAGAAGGAAGAGTGCTTGGTATCAACCAGGCACCTTTTGACGTTACTTTGAGCCTGCGCAGAAAAACGCACAGCACGCCATTTTATCAAAACGCAGCGGGGCGCGCGGGTTAAAGTTAATGCCAATGTTGACCAGTGCACCTCAACCTGAGCACAACATAAATCATGAAAAACCTACTTAAAACCACAAGTCTACCGACTTCCAATAATATTAGTATAGAAGATGTAGCATTAGTATGAAAGACAGTAAGATGTAAACTATTGTCTGAGAGCCGACAACACATCCTGCTCAGCGCAGTCGCAGCTGATGACAGATCGCAAGGAAGCGGTGCGCCATTATCTGCACCGCTAATGCCTTTTGTCAGGCTCCATTCACACCGGAATAATTAATAACGTGATTGTGAGCGGCCATCGCTTCTGGATTGCGCCTTTTGATTCCTTAAGCGACTATTTAACTGGATAATTGCGTTAGATAATTGCTGTTTGTAAATAATTTAAGGCTTTTGTTTTAATAAATTATTTGTTCGCAAAGAGAATCGCCTTCGTTTGCGTTTATAGGTTTATCTATTTTCTAAAGTGGCTTAAGAAGAAAAGATATACAGTTAAGAACAATTTCACCATTACGGGGTATACAGAGTCAAGAATCGGGAAAATTTAAGAAGATTGGAGATTAAATAGTGGTTGGTGCCAGGCTGTGACAAGATTATCTAGTTTCCCTTAATTGTCTTTTACAAAATTCTAGTAAATGCAAAGGTGGAAAATTGTGTGAATTTTTCCTAGATTAAAATGAATATCAGTATCAAAATATAAGTAAATTAATGAAGTTTCATTTTATGATCTCTCAATTACTGTTTATCTATTTTGAATATTAACTTTATAATGTATAACATCATGTCGAACACGACATAAAGTGGTGTGGTGGTAGACCAATGTTGAACATAAAATTTGCGGTTGTCTTTTTATTCAAATAAATTACCTAAATAAATAAATAATAAAATAAATAAATATATTACGACAAATATCACACAGATTGAGCTAGCTCTAAAGTAAGTTCGAGACTTGTGTTATGGGATACTAACTCAATAATACTATATTTTATAACAAATACATATATAGATAAACATCTAAGACCCAGGCCAATCAGAAAAAGATCATTTTCCATCATGACCCGACCGGGGATTGAACCCGGCACATCTCGATTCAGAGGCAAGCACTTTGCCACAGGTATACAGTTAAGAACAATTTCACCATTACGGGGTATACAGAGTCAAGAATCGGGAAAATTTAAGAAGATTGGAGATTAAATAGTGGTTGGTGCCAGGCTATGACAAGATTATCTAGTTTCCCTTAATTGTCTTGACCTTGGCATATAAATATTAATTGACTGGAATTAACAGTAGCTTGGTGGAAAAAAATATATTAAAGAAGTTTAATGATTTAATTAATTTGTGTTGCGAATATATTGGCTTGTATTTATAAAAGTTACAAACTTTTTTATAATTTTATCGAATGACATCATAGTAAACAGAATTATGAGGTGGACTGACTATTATAATAAGGCAGAAAAAGAAATTTATTATCAATAAAATATTAAGAAAAAAATCTTTTTTAAATACATTTTAGAATACATTAAAATTGTAAAGAACAAAGTTGTATTTATTTTCATAGGAAATGCAAATACAAAATGGTGGTCAGTGGTGGCGATCTCCGTAGCATCTGCTACGGAGCTACGAACGGGTGCTACGCCGTAGCCGCTTCGTAACCCTTGTCAAACAGACCTGTCCCTCGAGGCCCATGACAGTTTTCCTTCGGAAATTTATTTTATTAGAAAAAAGCTATGAATAAACAATTTTGGGACGTATTTCAGTACATAATATACTGAAATACTATTTAAGCAATTTCAAATTTTAGTTCATTAATGATTTGTTAACTGAGTTATAGTGGGAACGGCATGTTGGAAATAGTAATTACAGTTTGTTTAAAAGTTTAATTTATGTCACTTAGTAATCAAAATGTTAAAATTATCTTCTTTCAATTAACATTTGCATTTTTGAATTTTGTTCGTTTTAATACGTATGTTCTGAAAATGAAAGTAAGTTTTGTGAATGAGCCAAAATGATTAAAAATAAATGCAAAGGAACGGACACTAATTTGTGGGCAACATGCCTATCTATTAGGCATATTTCCAATTTCAAATCAATCGCTCTTATATTTCCCCCAATATACTTATTAATATTAGGAGTATAAAAATAAAATCAGTGCGCCGCGCCCGTCAGCTAATTCCCATTAAACCTTATTAAAAAAGTCGGCACGTCTTTACATTCCGGCTCCACGTTCAAAAATAAAAGCCTCGCAATTTACACACGACAAATGGCTACAGACTGCAGCAAACGGAAGCCTGTAAACAACTTAACGCGAATTTGCGAAAGAAATTCACCGAATGGAATTATGAACGATCTAATTTTATTCGTTAAACGTCCGAACAAAATTACGGGAACGAAATAAAATGAAGATTTAACAAGTCTTTTCACTTCGCTGCATAAATACGTGTGTCGGAATGTTTTCGAATCTGTACTGTAAATACGGTCCCCCATAATAATTATTCGAACGCGGAATGGACACGGTTCCGTAGATCAGGAGGTCACTATTATGTATATTCCAACTTATTATGATAGAAAAATAATCAGCGACCGAAACTGCAAAGTCTCAAAAGTTTTTCTTAATTATGCAACAGTAGCGACGCCCGCATCGCATCAGATAAGTTTGAATTCAATCTGTTAACTTCGTAATGACTTCACCACATACTTATTTACCTATACGTAAACTGTTGAGCAGCATTGCTTAGCCACGAAAGCAAACCAATATTCGTGAATAATTCTAATAATTTTGAATGAATTATTTTCTTAATCATCATTATTTTGTACAAAAGCGAGTTAATTACCTAAAATATGTGACAAAATTAATTACATCAAACTAAAACACGCCTATTTAGTGTACGTTAGCATATGCATGTGCAGCAAAGGATTAGTGCCTTAATCATTATTTGAATGTAGAATTAACATCGGAGTCCAGTGCGAGCCCATGCCGATAATTCCATTTATACGGGCGTCACGGGTGGTAAACAAATAAATGTACCTTTCGTTAGCTGATTCCAAGTGAAATATTCCAGTAACGGATTCAATCAAGGTTCGGAGATGACGACATGTAGGCATGTTCAAATGGAATTAGATTATGTGTTAGAAAATCATATAATTTGATAGTTTTTGCAAATTAAATTAGATCCTTAGATTAGATCATATTTTATTATCATTTATTACACACAAGGACCGTTTCATTCCCATCGTTGTTTCACGAGGTGACTAAAAGAAATGGATAAGAACGTGTGATAGCTA
The DNA here is from genome assembly GCF_027563975.2 of Plodia interpunctella. Taxonomy (NCBI): domain Eukaryota; kingdom Metazoa; phylum Arthropoda; class Insecta; order Lepidoptera; family Pyralidae; genus Plodia; species Plodia interpunctella. The sequence continues at coordinate 4,361,556 of NC_071310.1, forward strand.
ATGAGCAACAGCATTCCGAAAGAGGGTTGACATCAGGTCAGGTAATAAAATCAGATAACCTTACTATTGTAATGACGCTGATGTATGTAACGGGTTGTCCACATTCTGAGAAAGCGGCACGGTGCGGGGCGACGTATGCTAACATTTTAAATATATAGTCTTAAAGACAATGATTCTGTCTGCCCACTAAACATTGATTGCTTATTTACATGAGTAAATAAGCAATATTATAATATAGTAAGTATTTACGTACTAATGATAGCATACTGCTGTTTTCAACATGCATACGTGGTCAAGAATGTTTTAAAAGGTATTATGACAGCCGCGTATACTGATAAATACATTTTGCCTCGCTCGCTCAAAAAGCCTGTCTTAACATAATGATGATCTAATATAATGACCAATGTTTACATGTTTACACGTAGTCATATAGTTTCACTCCTCGTGTAAAACTTCCCATCATAAAACATGCAGACACTGCATAATTCAGAGACCTCTCGTCAACTCGTAATTATGACACGAATGCAAATTAGGACTAAGGAAGGGTTGTTGACTAATGATGCCTAAATTACAAACTGTCAAATAATTTGCACGAAAACGGCCCGACGACTTATGTTTTCTGAATTGAATTACTGACAAATTTCTTTCCACTTAGATTGGAGGTAATTGTCTGTATTGTGAGGCTGTCTATAAACTTTTTTCGATAATTTTTAATCCTGTTATAAGTTTGACCGTTAAGTGCGTCTGTCTGTCTGTGTACGTGGCACCGTAGCTCATCCAACGGGTGAACCGATTAGGATGCGGTTTCTTTTATTTTATATATAATCTTTATGCGGCGGTATCTTAGATATGTTTTAAATATGATAATCTAGCGGCCCGTCCCGTCTTCGCTCGGGTAAAAACATAATAAATTATATACCTAAACCTTTCTCAGAAACCATACTATCTATTGGTGAAAAGCACATGAAAATCCATGCAATAGTTTTTGAGTTTATTGAATGACACGGATTTTCATATCTATCAAGAATAAAACTTGTAGATAAATTATACTGTCTTCTTAGAGTGATCAATATAAATTACAGTATAGAAATCAATTCGGGTGTTAATGAAATATGGGGGAAGATTATTAACGCACATCGTTATGCTATTCACGTCGGGGGGTAAAAATACCAGTCATAATGTTGGTTTATGTTCACCCCTGTTGCCCTTATAATATGTACTTACTCACTGACTCATCTTGGCGTATTCCCTGTTTCATTTGGGGCTATGGCGCTGTAAAGCCCAGGGCCAGCGTAAATATAAATAATGAGATAGATTTTTAACGTTAACTTGAGTAAATTAGACATGTAGGACATAAATCGTGTTTTTGGTTTAATATGAGTTATTTTCACACTTAAAATCTGTTATCTGTTTGCTACGAAGTTGAGAGATTTGTATTGTTTCCAAAGAATCGAGCGCAATGCCGCCATTGTTCCCGCGCGCGAATAAGTGCAGCGAACTTGTTCTCAGTTATCGTGAAATATTTACTGCAAACCGAATAACTTCTTAACAAACTCCTGTTTTTGAAACATTTCATTTCATTCGCTCACTCACTCTTTATTATCTGGTGCGTTTTTTGGTGGGGTTACTTCCTCAGCTACAAAGCTTTATACATATCGTATTAGTGATTGTTCTGAGTATAAGGATACTAAAGTATTACACGCACATCATCTTTGATGATTTATGCTAAGGATTTTAAGGATATATACATCTATACAGTCACGCATGCGACAGGAACTGCAGGAACATAATAAAAGGAATGCCTTTTCTGGGCGGTCGCGTGAAAAAGTGAATAAATTGATTGCTTGTCCAGAGTGGTGGCCAACTCCTGAGTGTAATCTTTAATAGAGTTCTCAACTTCATCAACTCCGTAATACTACGACTGGGAACTGAAACTATTAATTACATTTTTCTTTCGCAGCCGCAAAAACTCCCACTGCAATTCGAACTTAATTACTTACGCTCCAACTTTAATTAACATAGCATTTACCAACGAATCTATTTTGTATTCCCTCATTTCGATGTGTCAATGTAATTTGATTGATAATAAAGAATTGTTAATAACCATATTTACAATTAAAAACTAGGACGATATTTATTTTACAGTCGTTTGTGAGTAATACTACCTATACTCTCTCTCTCTCATTCCCGGATACATTTAGAGCTGTAACGCCCACGATTCAAGTAAAAAAATCAAACATAAAAATTTCAACACTTGGCTTTACAACCGGAGTTATTCCCGACGTTAACTCTATTTGTAGATGCTATTGTTAGACATGTGTCCCTTTATCGCTTCGTACGACATTCTTGAGAGGTTCAGGAGTGGTTCTATTCTAGGACGGGACCGTACACCACCTATACATTTGTCAGACCAAGAAGAGCTGGCTCGATGTAGTCAAGGAGAAGTGGAGGTGAAAAAATTACTGAAGTAGGAAAGCAGACCCTGGGCTCCGACGCCTTGAAGCTAAGAAATAAAAGAGATAAGTATACATATGTATAAGTAGTGAACACTTTTCTTTTTATCAATCTGTGTGAAATTGTTAACAAGCGGTGTATTGAAATTATGGACTTCACCGTTAGGTCTTGTCTCTCAGCCATTTTGCAATTTTGTCCACGGCTTCGCGTTCATTCAGTACTTTATTTCTTCATGAAAGATTCGTATGTCCTTATCCTACCTGTATATAGCATACATACATATAGGTAACAAATATACAAACAAATTTTCGCATTCTTAGTTAAAATTAGTTGGGATTCCGTAACATTTTTATAGTTATTCATAGTCCAAACTTTAGACTACAGACTGTCAATTTTACATTGTAGCATCCAGGCTTGAACAAATACATAGTACGTTATACTGATATTGTCAGCGACACCGAATCTCGGCAAAGTTTCGCAATCTCGTGTAGAAGACGCTTTACACTGTTCACAGGAATTTGATCTTCTAAACCTTCGAATATTCCGTCAGAATTCTACTTATTGGAAATAAATCCTGGATAAAATTGGATCACAGCCATTCGGAGGCAACCCTACAGCTGCAGGGGTGTCACACGGGCCCAACCTCAAACCAACCGTGATTTTATACATATGCAAAGGCTTTTAAAGATTATGCATAATGCGAGGGGAATGATTGTGTAACTCGCGTCGTATAAATGTATACCTATCCGGATATGAATAGAATTACACGGAACGGTACGTATAAGAAGCTAAATAATGGAGCGAGTTCGGTGAATAGGTAATAGATGTGTGGGGATTTTTGAAAGAACAACTAAATATAACATCGAAATCAATATACTCGTAAACAGTGTGTAGTGTGCTTAGACTACTCGAAATAAAATTCCAATGAGAAGAATGGAAGTAGAATAATTTATTTTACAATATTTACATATATTTATAGTACAACATTGATACTGCACACGTAATTCGCATCACGGCACAACTCGCGCGGTGGTGGGGAGCGCGCTGAACGGAGCGCGCGTCGCGTCGCGTTGTTTCTATTCAAACTGTTTGTGGGCTCCACATTATCCCCCTTCAAGCGAAGCGTACACAAGGTTTGATTACTCTTCCATGTCTTGATATCTTCGGCATAGTTGTTGTTTCCTGTTTTCCCGGCTTGACAATACGTGGTTGCGGCGCACTCGGCGTGTGAGCAGATAGTGAGCGCTGAGATGTACTCGTTGCTGGTGCGGGTTTCGAGGAGTGGGGATGGCTCGGTTGCGCGTTTGCCGCTACGTCGTCATCTTGCTTGATTATGTGTGCCGGTTTGAGTCGATCTATGGATATATTGGATGCTTGAAGTGGCAATTCAATCTTGAAATATTTGTTGTTTCGCTCTATCACTCTGTATGGACCGTCATATGGCGCTATCAAGGGGCTTCTCACCGTGTCATTGCGGACGAATACATGACTGCATGTTGATAATTCCTTATATACGAAGAGGTTCTTACTCGATGCGATTATTCTCTGTACAGGTGATAGAGTTGACATTGTTTCTGTGAACTGGCGGATGAATTGGGCGTCTTCATTCTTTGACTTTGTAGGTACAAAGAAATCGAACGGGACTCGTAGCGTAGAACCATACGTCATCAGTGCAGGACTAGTGTTGTCGTCACGTAGTGCAGTGCGTATGCCAAGCAAAACTGTAGGTAAATCTTCTATCCACCTTGTACTGGCCTCTCTTGCCATCAATGCCGCCTTCAATGTGCGATGGAATCTTTCCACTTTTCCGTTGGCTTGAGGATGATAGGCTGTAGTTCTTATGCGCCTTATGCCACATTTCTTCATTAGTGCATTGAACAATGATGACTCGAATTGCCGTCCTTGGTCCGTGGTGATTTGTAAAGGACATCCAAATCTCGATATCCATCCTTCATAGACTGCTTGAGCAACAATCTCGGCGGTGATTTCTTTGACCGGTACCGCTTCCATCCAGTTCGTGTTGCGATCGATGATTGTGACGAGGTAGCGGTATCCCTGCGAGATCGGTAGAGGTCCAACGATGTCTGTATGTACATGTTCAAATCTTCTTGCCGGTGAAAACTCGCCTAAGGGACTGACGACATGTCTATGAATCTTCGCACGCTGACAACCAATGCAGGATTTGGCCCATGTTCCGACGTCCTTGTTTATAGACGGCCAAAAATATTTTGAAGTCATTATTCTTCTCGTCGTGCGTATTCCTGGATGGCTTAATTCGTGTTGCGCTTTGAAAGCGGCATAACGAAAAGCTTGTGGTAGATACAGTCGATTTTTCCCTGTCGATGTCTCGTACGTGATAGGTTGAGTGACGCCTGCCAGAATTGTGTCGGCAAAAGTTAATTTCGGATGATTTTTCAAATCTTGTAGGGTGATATCTCTTTTCTGTTCTTGTGATAATTTTTCGTAATCTATGCATGTGAGTAGATCTATTTCTTCTATGCGTGACATGGCATCGGCTGCTTGATTTTTTTCTCCTTGTATGAACTTGATTCTTGAACAAAACTGGCTGATATAATGTAGTTGTCTCTCTCTTCTCGGTGTGTCACTGTTGCTCGGCGGTCTTGTTAAGGCGTTTACTAGAGGTTTGTGATCGGTGTAAATGGTCACTTCGCTCCCCTCTATAAGACGTCGTAGGTGTTTGACAGCGGTGTACATAGCTAGTAATTCGCGATCGTACACGCTGTAACGCCGTTGCGTCTCGCTCATTGACTTCGAGAAAAATGCGAGTGGTTTCCATACTTCATTTTCTTTTTGCTGTAGCACTGCGCCCAAACTGCAGTCAGACGCGTCGGTCAACAAAGATAACGGTGCACCGGGTACTGGATGTGATAACGTAGTAGCTTCGAGAACGCTTTGTCGGCATATATCGAAAGCTGTTTCGGCTTCAGTTGTCCATACTATCGGTGTCTTGTCGTTCTTCTTGGCGTTATGTAAGTATTTGTTTAATTCGTGTTGATGTTCGGCTTGATGAGGTAGGCAGTCACGATAGAAGTTGACCATGCCAAGAAATCTTCTAAGATCTTGCACCGTGTTTGGTTTCGGATAGTTAGAGATGGCGTGAGTGCGCTCTTCGGTCGGTGTTATCCCCTCCACTGAGACTTGGTAACCGAGGAATTCAATCTTGTTTCTTCCGAATTCACATTTCTCGATGTTTAACGATACTCCATATTTACTTAGGCGTTCCAGGACAAGTTCTACGTGCCTTCTGTGGTCATCCGGATTATTTGAAAATACTAATAAATCGTCGATGAATGAGTAGACGATGTCATCCAAGCCTCGTAGTACCTCGTGCATAAATCTTTGGAATGTTTGGCTAGAGTTTCGTAGGCCAAACGTCATGCAGTTGAATTCGAAGAGTCCGAACGGTGTAATGATGGCTGTCTTTGCTTTATCTTCGTCTCGAATTGGGATCCAATAATATGCCATTTTTAAATCTAATTTCGTAAATATTTTCTTATTGTGCAATCTGTATGTGAAGTCTTGAATTCTCGGTATGGGGTAGCGATCGGGTACAGTCACGGCGTTAAGTCTTCTGTAGTCTCCACACACACGAAGTGAGCCATTTTTCTTTGTGACGACGTGTAATGGACTCGCCCATGGACTTTTGGATGGTTGGCAAATACCCATCTCCATCATTTTCTCAAATTCAATCTTGGCCGCTTTGTACTTGTCGGGTGGGAGGGGTCGAGGCCGGGCGAAGAGTGGGGGGCCGGCGGTTTCGATGTGATGTGTGACGCTGTGTTTTGCTGGTTCCTTCACTGACATCGGGCGTAGTACTTCGGGATATTTTTTTAAGATATCTTGATATATGTGATTTTGGTCTATGATGTATACTGTGGGCTGATTGCTTGTTGTTTCTATGACTTCTATCTTCAAATCAGTGACGCTGTCTATGAGTTTCTTTTGATGTAGATCGACGAGTAACTTGTGACTTCGTAAGAAATCAGCGCCCAGTATGGATGTCTGTACGTCTGCAACGATGAATGTCCATTTGTATGTGCGACGAAGGCCTATGTTAAGATTTATAGTTTTCTCTCCGTAGGTTCGTATCGGCGTATTGTTCGCTGCGTACAACTTGTAGGTGTTGCTCGGAGTTTGGTTTCTGTTTTTCGCTGCTAATACAGATATGTCTGCGCCGGTGTCTACGAGAAAACGCTCTTTCGTGTTCAGCTCCCTGATGCAGAGGCGGTTACTCCCTTTAGTAACACCAACGCCCGCCACCGTCGATGTTGCTTCTAGTTTTCCGACCGTCGCCTAGCGCAGGGTGACTGGCATTTTCTGGCCTTATCACCGAAGCGATAGTGATACGAGCATTCCCATTCTGGGTCACCTGGTTTTCTTCCGTTTCTCGACTTCGATCTGGTTGATGATCTGTTCTGGCGTGGGTTTCTAAAGGGTTGACGACCACGAAATCTGGACCGACCTTCTTTGAGAGCGGCAATCTCAAGTGTAAGCTTTTCTATTTGTTTGCTTAAGACTTGAAATTGCAAGTTGTTTTGCGTTTCGCTGCTGCTTCTAGGGGTTGAATCTTCACGGACTTCTGCTACCACTTGTTCTGTGTGCTCCATCATCTTGTCTGCCATCGTAGCCATGGTGTCGAGCGAGGATTCTGTGCTGACAGATAGCACGGCTCGTACTTGCGACGGCAAATGTCCCATCCACAGAACTTTCAGGGCGTCATCGGCGACTTTTGTTCCGGATAAATCTCGCATTACACGAAGAAGTTGAGAAGGTTTCTGTTCTCCCAGCTCTAATCCTCCTAGCAGCTTTTGGAATTGCTTGGACTCGGATTCTTCGTACACCGACAATAGTCTCTTCTTCAGCGCTAGATATTTTCCAGTGGATGGTGGATTGCAGATGATATCGCTCACTTGTTCGATGTCTGTTCTCTCTAACACGGCGACAGCGAGATTATATTTTTGATCTTCACTGGTCTTGTATGAAGATACCACGGCTTCAAATTGTGCAAACCACAGCTTAGGTTGGGCTCGCCAAAACGGCGGTATTCTTGACTGTAGAGAAATAGTTGACACTTCCTTTGCAACCGCTTCCGGAGAGGAGGACGCGTCAGAGAATTCTTCTCTCTTTTCCATTTTTATGAGATTTCTTCTTTTTTCGGGGTCACCAATTGTAGTGTGCTTAGACTACTCGAAATAAAATTCCAATGAGAAGAATGGAAGTAGAATAATTTATTTTACAATATTTACATATATTTATAGTACAACATTGATACTGCACACGTAATTCGCATCACGGCACAACTCGCGCGGTGGTGGGGAGCGCGCTGAACGGAGCGCGCGTCGCGTCGCGTTGTTTCTATTCAAACTGTTTGTGGGCTCCACAAGTGTATTGAATTTTTTACACTATCGAAAAGTTAATTTGAGGCTGATTATGTCTCACTCTCAATTCTTGATGCCGAATATTCAAAACCTTTTTTGAATATTCGGCACTGTTTTTACAACCAACCGACTGCCTGTGCTGTTGTCTTTCAAATGTCAAGATTTATCGCTTAGTTACCTTGTACGACATACATGGAAGATCATCCTATTTTAGGGCAGTACTTAAAGACATTGTATCTTATTAACGTCAAATATAGAACGTTCATATAATATGTGCTCTGTCTATGTGCTACTTTAGGCAAAAAAGTTACTTGAAGTCAAGAGTTACACAATGTCCAGTTTTCAATTCGAAAAAATTCGAAACATTTTTGCTCCAAAAACCCTACTACGAACTATTTAATTAACAATGAATGCTAGACTCGCAATCTATAGATACAGAAGCTGTAAACCAGATTAATACGAGAGATAATTGGCGCGTGCGCTCATAGGAGAGCTAAAGAGGCAGCATTAAAGTTTGATTAGCGTTTCATAGTCCGGGAGGCCGTTAAGTTTACGGCGACCGCAAATCGCTCACTCATTGCCCGACCAGACCCGTGGCGGAAATAAAACTACAGTATACAACCTTCCTGTCAAATTGATGTATTGGCATAAAGATGCTATGGCCTGTGGAATAGCCACATTGTTACATGATTATATGTGTTAAACGCATGTAAGCTACATGTAAGGAGAATAACCCGCTAATCTGCAATAGGTTAAATGACTGATGATGATGCATGTAGCATATACCTATATATTTATATATCTAATATTATAAATGCGAAAGTAAGTATGTTTGTTTGTTTCCCGTTCACGCTATATTTACTCAACCAATTACCTAATTAAGGGCTTAGGGTACATTTCATCTCGGAAAAATTACTATTCCCGTTAGAAAATCAAGCGGAAGTCGAGCCAATACCATGTCTGCTATTACCCATAGACAAAATTCAATGTTTATGGCGCCATGCGGAAGCCGTGGGAAAACAGTTAGTTTATTATACAGAAGTCCTTGTGGGGTAGACAAAACCGGGATTTGCGGAACTCGAAAGCCATATGTAGTTGGCGGGCATATTAATGAAATTGAGAGCTTGAACTGAATTGAACTGTAATTTCAAATATTTTATCAAATAAAATAATTTCTTTCCAAGGCTTTATACATTTTTTTATAACATTCACTAACAGACGTGGAAATGTCTATTTATCCATTTACTGTTTCATTCCCGTCATAAAGAAGGTGATAAGAGGAATGAATGTTCACGGAGCGCGACTGGCAGATCATAACGCATACAATATTCAGAAGCTGTTGTCTGCGAGTAAAGGATCATTTCCACATAGCGTCGAATCCAGTAGTGTGGAGGCCTTGGGGCAATGAAGAAGTGGGATCCTCTAACTTATTTGTCTATAATATTTTCTTCTACAAGGAATACGTGCTAAAAGTGCATCAATACATAGTATAAAATGAAGTTGCTTTCCGCGGTTTTAATAGATGGTGTAATTCCTGAGGAAGATTTATGCGTATAAATTTAAAAGGGAGTCGTTTTTATTTCAGAGAACTTATGTATGTGTCTTCTTATTTTCAAGTGCGATACTTGTTACTGGCACTGGTATCAAATTTCAAATTTCAAAATAGCCTTATTTAAACGGTAAAAATGTGAAAAGAACAATATTAGAAAAAAAACCATACAGAAAAAGTAATTTGTTTATTATTTTACCGAGACGACCTCGGTGGCGCAGTGGTAAAGTTCTAGCCACTGAACCGAGAGCTCCCGGGTTCGATCCCCGCTCGGGTCATGATGGAAAATGATCTTTTTCTGATTGGCTCGGGTCTTGGATGTTTATCTGTATATGTATTTGATATAAAATATAGTATCGTTGTGTTTGTATCCCATAACACAAATCTCGAATTTACTTTGGGGCTATCTCAATCTGTGTGATTTGTCCCAATATATTTATTTATATTTATTAAAAAAATAAAAATTATTTATTTCTAAAGGGCATTCATCTTGTATATGTCCCAGGGAAGTAGCCCGCCTGCTCTCCCCTAAATCCGTCCCTGTTTCAACTCTACTCCTGAGCACCTACTGATGGGAAAGGGATTCAGGAAATAATTAATGGTTGTGCGAAGGGAACTGTTGAATAAGGCTTTGTTGCGATTATGTTCTGCGGTTAAGAAAGGTACACGTTTGGGATAAGATGTGGCGTGCGATTGTTTTACTTAACAGTTAAGGCGGTTAATATCAATAAAGTGTTTATTTGTAGTAGTTGTAAGCCTTTCCTAGCTATTAACTTACTTAAGTTTTTTCCTTAAAATATAAATTTTCACAGATGTTATGTGTTTGGAGCCCGAGGTCCACTTTCCAACTTTTTCCTCTTCACTTTGCACGGTCATCGGCAACCTTAGTCAGACCATTGACATTCAACACATATCATCCGGAACATTGGGATATTTCGACTAAAATAAAAAATAGAACTGTAAGAGGGGGAGAACTGTAATTGAGGGGTTAATTAACAGAAACAAAAAGCACGAGATAGGTTTTACGCCCCGCAGCAGTTCTCACGTCTCATCACGTATTCCGTGGAGATTATTAGCACGCTAAATACACGCCAGGTACATCCTTCTTTCATAGTCGTATTCCTCATGGCTGAGGGTCGGGATCGTTACGTGGAATGAAACACACAAACGACTTTCTTTATGGAGTGGTTCATCATTGCCTTCTCCATTTCATACACAAGTTGATTAACAACCAGAGTGCAGGTTTCCTCACGATGTTCTCTAATCTTATCGTTTGGACGATGACCTACAAATGGTATCGTTGCCAAGCAAGTGTGCTAAGCATTATAATATAAATATTCCGATATGTTTATTCAATCCGCAAAGATAATTGCGTTTAATCTAACTTGTTGTACAATTCCGGTTATTGTTACATTCCGGGTACAATTGATTCGTCGCCTATTGGATTAGGGGAAGGTCCATAGGCGGTGCTCTTTTGGTGACATTTTCCAAGTTGTATTGAAATTGTTTATCGTTTATGTATCTTTTGTTTGTATTTTTTTATAAGCTATGGTAAGTTTACTAGGTTGGTTAAATATATCAGACACCAAATATGTATCTGTATTTATATAATAACATATTCGAATATTTTTCAGCGCAGGTTATAACTTAACGTCAAAGTTGATCGAATTTTTTGACGTGTCTATTTTTACAAAGTTTTATATCTCACTCAAATAATTATTGAAAATATTGTTTTCTTTATTTAGGAATACATTCAATATATTCAACGTCCAAAGTGCAATGTGTGTTATGTATAATTAAGCCATGACTACTACATATAGCCACCCATCTAGGGTTGTCACCAGGGAGACGCTGACATCAAGACGAGCGTTTTTTCCGCATCATTTGCCTCTCGGATAAGAACCAGCCATATACGTCAAGCGCGTTAACGCTCTCGCCTCACTGGATGCTCAGCGCCAATTTGTGCCAACCCTGCGTTTTCTTATCATATTTACCTAATTCTACGGTTATACGGTGTATTAACTTCTTATAACACTCCACCAACTGGCTTCTTAAAAATAGTCTACTTAGGTGAAATTTGGGCCCTGTGCCTATATTAATTGCCATCAGAACTATATAGACCGAAGCACTGCACACATTTCCAACAACCTTATTGCCAGATCTGTTCAAAAACTGTGTCTAAAATTAATTATAACTTTTAATTATATGGCTGTCTGCGGTTGAAACTTCATTAGGTATCTAAAGCAAATATGATTTTTGTTTGAAAATTATATGACATTTTAAAATCCCATAGGTGTCGTCGGGTCAAGAAATCAAATTTAATTTTGTTTTTCTGAAGACTGTAATTTTATAATTGGAAAACCATTTCAGTCGAAAGGAAAACGTGTAACAGTTTTGTAATGTTTGTACAAAACAAAAGTTCAGAATGGTCAAGTGACCAAGGTCAAGCAATCTTCAACATATGATGATGTTAGTTAGGTAGGTACAAGAGAATAACATAATTTACGTGTGTAGATGACGCACATTTCCCTTCTTTAGCTTAAGTATAAATTTGACGTTATATACCTGTGCCACGATGCAGAGCGAAGCATAAATAATTCCTTTCGGTGTAAAAAGGCAGCAATCGTTAGCTGTTCGCATCAGTTCCGCATCATTTGACGCGCTCGAGTAGGGTTGACGTCTTCTAAACGGCGTAACAAGAAAACGGGTTTAACACGCTGAAAAAGTCGCAAGTTTCATGGGTTATTACCCATGTATTATATTACGCACCCATGGGTGTAACCCCCATGGGTTTCATTTTGTCACGTTATTAAATGATTACACAAGTACATTTTAGACATCCAATAATGTTCTACTGATACCACGATATTGTATTAGAAACAGTGCAAAATCGCGGTATATTAAGGTTTGATAGATAGTGTAAAGTTGACCCTTGATATTAAACAGTATTTAGAATAGAAAGACAATGCAGTTTCGAGTAGATCTTCGCAGGAACTATTTGTTTTGGTATAAAACATAGCTAACATAGCTATAGATACAAGTAGTGATTTTATCCTGAATAGAATGTGCCGTTTGTTTCAAGTTGAAAGAAATTATATGTCAAAATAAAAATTCATTGAAATGATTCTTTAAAATAATTTAAAAAAACAGATTCTCATAATGTTATGCATCTATGATCAATAGTCGACTGAGGTTTAAAATGGGACAGAAACAGAATTAGGTACATTTATAAGTATTCATCTAATGCTTTCAATAATTATTTTCCAGCTGACAGCCCTGCGATAAAGCCGCGTTTACACACGCCACTCCAGCGGATAGAGCGAGCGTTTGTCACCGAAGGTCGTTAGTTCGCCGCCGAGGCGCGCGGGGCATTCGGAGGAAAATTGTGCTGACTCTGTCTGGCCTGCTTTTATCTTCACTCACAACTGACTCGTTATGGCTAGTTGCGAACGCGTGTTTTTCACAATAACTCGATTGTAAAGTTGTTGAAACGTGTGTTGTTTAAAATCAATAGCGGCTGTTCAGCGCAAAATTAAGAGGGTTAACGATAAAATAGTTACTAGACAAGCTGCAATGGACCGGCCAAAGTAATGACGACCAATGTAAATTGTCCCAATTTCTTCCAAAGAACCCATCATTACATGAGTCAGATAAGGTTAGAAAATTTGGGTATAAGTAAACTGAAAAAATAAAATAAAAAGTGTTTATGGGCATTTGTAAATTTGTATATTTACATAATACATCATACATCATGATTACGTCGCAAGTTCACTGATCTCCGAGGCTTATCTTTAGTAAAGCCGTTTGAATGTGGATATCTTTCGCATTTCCTGCACCCCTTTTTATATCCTGGACTTCACATTGCTTCACCAACTTAGCTCGACTTAATTATAATGTGAATCACGAAAATGCGATGACATGTCATTTTTTCAACACTGATAACACTTTCGTGTTAGCGTTTCTTATGAGCACTAAGGGGAGGCTTCTGATGAAGGCGATTCATACTCTTATCTTTATAAGACAATCTAAATTTTGTCATGCGTTTACGTAAGGGAGCAAGTGAAGTGTTTACTGTAAAGTGGGTCTCGGGAATTTGCATCGTGATTTTTTTTTAACTTGACGAGGCAATTTACAAATGTGTTGCCGAATGTTACCCAAGGTCTTTTTGACACTTTCACCATACTGACACAAAGTATGGTTAAATATTATAACTGTTATAGCAGTCGAGCACGTTAGAAAATTATAGTTATATTATAATTTTCATGCATTTTTTCCACTATTTAACTAATTTATGTAACGACAAACAATTCGTATTCAAGTATCGTTTCAAATCGAATAAACATTACCATGAATACAGAAAGACACAAACTATAACTACCAGATTACTGAGTCGGTGAGCCCTTATCTCTCGCTAATCAGAGGAAGTTATCGCTAAGCTTTCCGAAACGGCTGCGCGTCCCCGAAGCGACGCAAACAAATAGCTCTCACGCAAATTGAATACAAGATATAAATCTAGCATTCTCCTAATAACATGCGGTGGATTTCTCAGCGGGCCGTTTTATTTCAGAGCCACAAAGCCTTTGGCCCAGTAAATCCGGCCATATCTGGGAGAGTGCGACGGAGTGCCACAGCCGTTCGTTCCGGGACGCACTTTAAATTTCCCGGCTGCGAAAGAACGGATATCGTCGAAATTTAAAATGCCATCGCTCCCCATGGAACAAAGTGCGGGACGCGACGAGACGAGATGACGGGACGGGCGCGGGGGGAGCGGGAAACAGCTCATGTACAAAATAAAAAGAGGATAAATACTAGACGTATTTATTCTGCTTGTTTGTATGCTGGTGATATGTGATAAGTTTGGAAAAAATACTCTGGTCCCACCAAAGAGAGAAATAGAAAAAAACCGACAAAATACCAAACATACATGTAGTCTGCATACAACTGCTATTTTTGTCTAAACTTCTTTCAGTTTACATGATTTAAACAATCTCTGGTAAGGGACTGTAGATTCACAAAATATACAAATCCCGCCAAAATATGTGCATTATGGGACACTCCGCCAATTTTTTTTGGTCAAAAGTCTCCTCTATTTGGGTTAAACTTCATGACAGAGTTTATTTACTTAAATAGAGAAACTCACGGACGACACGAACACCCTTAAACACGGGAAAAATAAATGATAAATATATTAATAGTACTAATATATAGTAACGTAATATTGTGTCAGTAGTACCATCTGGTGGTACCACTAAGTGGCCAAACCCGCAAATAAGAAGAGTTCTACGTAATATCACCTCCACATCTTCCATAGTTTGCTACCCTGGGACAGGCAAGCTCTTTGCATAATGCTGCCACTTAGAGTATTCGCCACTCCTCTGCAATAATGCGATATGTGGAATTGATTACGACGTCTGAAGATTACAGCTTTGAATTTGTTACTCATTTCATACTTGCTTTGGCGAGTTGGGATATGTAAACAAGTTTGTAGTTTTGAGAGTATTTTTTTACTTTGGTCACAGATTATTGCTATACTTTGGTATATAAATTATAAAATATCTATACATATATAATACTATCTGAGTTCCGGATCTTCACTGCTTGAACATCGCTATTAATGTGGACAATTTATTGGTAGGTATTGAATATATAAGGTTTTCAGTTTGTCGGCTAGGTAGGTACTAGGGTTTGTATAGTAGTAGGTACTTGTAAGTATAGGAAGTATTGTACAAGCGATAATTGAAGGACAATATGTTCTGTAAATATGTGACCACTGTACATGTATACCCTTCCAATAATGTTGTACCAAATCTCTGATAACAACTGCATTCTCAAAGAGAGTTGATGGCAGGCGACTGGTCATATAACCGTAGCTTATTATTAATCAGTTTAATGTTTATTTCGTAGGTTATTCGGGACCACGAAGAGTAGATTTCCTAAAATTCCCACGGGAATGGAAAGAACGGAGTATTCAAAAAATTGTCAGCAAAAACTAATGTACAATAATAAAATACTCTACTCGTATATGTACCTATTTTTCAGCTGCCCTAAGCCCGATAGAAATAACAAATACGTAGAATAGCTCGCGGCCCCCGACGCCCTTCAAATTCATGGCTAAGATTTACTGACCTAAGCCCGTATCGCTCGATACCGCCCTTATGTATGAGATACCTAGCTATCCCTGTCTGTCTAATGTTACTGACCGGCTTAATGTATAAAAGTGCGATTTTACTTTTGTTTCATTTTACTTTACGTTCTTTTTTTACCTTAAATATAAAACTCCCACTTTAAATATGCCTACGTGTATGTACACTACACATTTATATCAAAGCATTGAAAAAAATTTTTATAAGCAAATTGAAAATCAAGGAAATATAATCCTCCATACGCATTAACCAATTATTTTTAATTTGAAAACGAGCAACATTTAAATGTATCGAAGCTACTAACTACTAGTATTTCAGAACGACCTCTGCTGAGAAGAAATAGGTATACTAAGTAGATGCATATTGTTCACAATCTAATAAGATTTAAGTTACATATATTTGTATCCGCCTTTGTACTCATTTGTGTTTCAATGCCTAGTTGTAACTTGTTTCTTATGTAAATGGTGCAATATAGAGTTCATCTGTCTATATATTCTACACTAGTTTTTGTCCGCGGCTTCGCCTGCTTTAATTCGGTGCGTCCTCCAATAACTTATTATTGTCAAAAGGTTCTAAGCAAGTTCATGTTAGACTATCACCTCTACAGCTGTGAAAACTACATCAAATTCCATCCAGTAATTGTTGATTGCGTAAAGAAACAGGCAGACAAAAATTAATAAAATTGTTTTGGTTGCTATTAGTCCCGTAAATACCTTCCATAATATTTTTTCTTTAATGACTTTTATGTACAGGTGTGTCCACGTACAGTTTTATTATGTATAGATTTGTAGCAGTTCAAATGACATCACTGCAGTTTTCTTTTTCCCAGGCGAAATCTGGTGGCGGAAAAATCCACACTCATTATAATAAAAGGTTATTTTAATTTGAGTGCTGGGCTGGGGACCTTAGTAGCATGCTCTCTGTGTAAAGCGCATATTTGTTGTTACTTTACATTATTTGCATTTGAATCATAAAGTGTGAATTGGTAGAGGAAATTAGAATAAAATATATGATTTTTTTGCGATCAAATATGAATCAGTGATACGGGAATTTGTAAGTGTCATGGCAGTAGCTAAATTGTGCATCACCAAATTTGACGTTCATTTTAACGGGCGCGCCGCTGACGTTAGACAAAATGGCGTATTATACTACAGACGGATTAAAATCGATATCAAATTTATATTGTTTCAAAATTATAAAATAACAAGAAAAAAACTCATTTCAGGAAGCTTTGAAAATAGGTCGATAAAACTAAAAGTACACAGTCTAAATTGACTACGAAACGGAATGGGGCCAATGTCCAGCAGTCGTTTACAGCGAGTGTAACACGGCTGTAACCCGCTGTCATTACACGCTGAGTCTTGCGGGTATCTCATCATCTGCTGAGCCCCGGGAATGCCCACTAGCCATCCCCCATCATCCCCTACATTAGAAAGTATTTCTCTTTAAACTCCACAATAAAGAGAGTGCGCGTTTAGAAACGCGAACGTTGGATTGCGAGACACTAATGACATTGAAAATGAGGTGAAAAAAGTTTTTTTTTTTAATAAATGTACTGTTTAAGAAAAATATCGAAACGTTCATTGCACGTGAAACCGACGAAGTTAAAATAATGGGTTTCCTATACCGAATCCCTTATTTCGATAATTTCATAGTACAATACTTTGTTCTAACGATGCTTTCCAACGCGATGTTATGTTAGTTCGATGATTAGTATGTACTACAAATCTTACAGTGCTGCTTCAGTAGTTCGGTGATTTACTAGTTCTATGTTCTATTCTTTTTTCCAAATTTAGTTTGATAAACACTGTTTCTAAAAACCTATCAGGTATTTACCAGGGTTTTCCGCAAACAAAAAACTAAATATAAAAAAATAGTTACAAAATGTAATGCAACATTCGCAATTTTAAACGCCGCACAGCGATAGGCCATTACAGATATAAGATGGTTCAGATAGTGCACCACAGTCTCGGGCCGGCTTTGTTTGCTTCCAGAACCAGGGGCGTCACTCAGAAGTTTAGGTATGATGACCGGGAGGTGGTCTCATACAAATTGTAAAATGGTGAAAGAAAATCAGTTGTTATCAACTGGACATTTTTGTGCTATGACAGTAGTATTACTAGTTATAGCACTATAACTGTTTCAGTAGTGGTATTTTTTCTATCGTTGTGTGAACTACCACCCCCTTAGGAGTCTTTTTTAAAGTGTGGGCCTCAACAGAATGTCAACTTACATGTCTGGGAATATAATTTACCTATTTTCATAAAAAAAGCCGAGAATATTATTTTCTTGCCTTGACACTGGCCTGAAGTGTGGCGAAGGCTCAGTAAAGATGAGTTGAATATAAATAGTTGATCTATTTCAGTTGGTTGGAGTAGAAAAATAGGCAACTTCGTACAGTAATTATGTTCAAGGCGGCCGCTCTAACCACCAGGTTTTGATTTAACTTTCGTTCGAGTGTGGACCTTCTGTATATTTTCTATAATTTCCTACTCTGTGCTAGAACTAAGCATTACGTATTGCTATGTCTACGGAATGAATCGCCGGAGGATGTTCACTTCTACTACGGATTTAAAACAGGCACTGACGAATTGCAACATTATCGCTAACTACGTTCGATGTAAAGCAACAACCTAGATACTAGGATAAGTACAAGAAAATCAACTCAATAACATTACCAAAGGTGAATAGATTTTTCTTTAAGGATTACTTTGATAAATTCTTCCTAGATTGTTAGCACTTGCTAGATGTTATATCTAGTACTTTTTATAATGAAAAACAATTATTGAAAAAAAATATTTTTTCAAGAAATCAGATCAATCCGTTGATGGATTCACTAAATCAAACATTCAATTTGTTTCCACTTGAAAATCACACAATGCAAGTGACTCTCTTCGAGAGAAAGTTTCCACAACAATTCCTTCCCGTAATTAACTTTTTATTTTCCGCTATTACCCACTGTCGGACAACGTGAATACTGGAGGGGAAAAATACGAAACAATTATACCGCAACAACGATTCTTAACGAGCAGACATTGAGCGGAATTACAAATGGTGCAAAATTATGAGGAGCTTCAAATAATCATTAAACATAAATGCGTAATGGTTTCCCATCGGAGTGATGGCTGTAGCAGTTAACTGCCTCTGTAATGTCTCAACACAATCTCTTCCATGGAAAATTGTTACGTTTTACTGAGGTATTAATGAATGATTGCCCATTAGGTTTGGGAAAAGCTTCTCGTGGAATACCAGTATATAACCAATGTTATCACCGAAAAAAAAAGCAGTAGAAAACCTAGTAAAACTTGATATAGATGACCAAATTAGGCAGCCCTTGGCATTGTCTATTAACTGTAACAAGAACACGTTCTTTATTGAGGACGCGTTAACTTGGTAAGGGCTCTCCAAACGAAGCTACGTCAGTAATTACACGCATGTATATACATATGTATGTCATGTCTACACAGAGATGCTTGCTTTGATTAATCAGACCTGCTTTAATATTGAGCAATACCTGAGCGTCCAGTACTTCACGTGTATGGTACTAAAGCAACAGCTGATTAGGCACAACCGTTTATTACATAGCCTGAAAATAAATGTAATATACAAAAGCCATTTAGAATAATGTTTAAAATTTTAAAAAGTAAGGAGAGGTCTTCGTCATGAAAATGTAAGTCTGTGAAGATCTAATTTCTGACCAAATGCTTTTATTTTTGATTCGTGTGGTCTTTCTTAGTCCTAGTTGTATGTTCAAATTGTTAAGATTCATTTTTACCTTATTCCAGGCATCGGAGCTTTGAATCTGATAACGAGAACGAGAGAGAGGGAGAATTATTATTAAAAAATACTTTCCTCCAAAGGTCTGTTATAAAAACAAAAGTCAGTAAACTGGGCAGCAAAATGTTACGGACTCGTTTATTGTTTCAAACTTTTTCAGATTGAGCCGACCAGTTAACCCTTTTGTTTCGGATGATTTCGCCTTAATTAAAATGACGCACTGTGACAATACGGACAGTTCTGTTTAAACTGACTTACTGACAATTATATGAATTAAACAAGATTTTGGTACGGATTTGGTTAATTTATTTTGACATTTTAGAAATAGTGATTTCTATATTGCTTTAATTTATATTATATTCAAAAGAAAGACTAGCACCGAACTCAGACAGATGCTGACACGAATAAATGAATATAGTGTAGTTTGTAGAAGAGCTTTTATTTATCGCAATGAAAAACCAGCAATGTATGCCTAATCAGCGAAAGTTTGCCGAACAGTTCTGCGATAACTAACAGGTAAAGACGCGTTTTAGAATAAATCAATAAAGTGGAGTATATACTTATTCATTTTATTTGAATTCCGTTGGATTTTCAGACATCTGTTTACGCCAAAAGGCCGGAACTTAGCGACAATATTATGAAGTATTTGCTTAGGCAAATACAGCGGCAAAGTTTATGCTTCGTTTGCCTTCAGCCGAGCTGCTTACTGTGCCGTACTCAATTTTCTGTCAAACATATAGAAATAGACATAGGTGTTTTTATAACTCCAAAAAAGCTAATGCATAAAACATTTTTTTTCCAAATGAGGATATTATTCTTGTTGTTGTCTTTGTTCAGATGTGCTGACTGTGTCGACAGTTACGCGCACGTGGAAAGTCATCCTTTCCAATTAATCAATAATATGCTATAATAACTTATTTTTATTCTAAATAGAATTAACTATAAAAACACAAAATTATTAATTTAAACTAAAAACTATCTAATTAAAAAATAACTTATTTTTCTAACTATGATGATAGTTTTGAGAATAGTGCGTTCAAAACCATGCACGAAAATGAAAATGAGAAACGAGGTATCCAATGGAAATAGTCACGTTATTTTTTTAAAATCTACAGACATAAAAGTCGGTACAATCAAACTACTCAAATTAATTTTAAAGGCGTCACTATTACAACTAATGCAATGCAGAATAACTTTGGAACGTACTGCCATTGAGTTACGCAAATTCATAGCAAACTCATCACTATTACCGCGGCATAAAGATCCTGGGGGGGTTACTAGACACGCGGTCGACTGTACATAACATAATTGCGAAGTATTTTATCTCGAGGGTCTCACAGTCGGTCCAACTTTTAATTGTTTTAGCATTTCATAAGACGGGGCCCGGCAAAGTCTGCCATTCATGAATTTATTCCGCAAATATGACTAATTTTATTTTGCCGCCGAAATATGTTCTTTTGAGGTTGGCCGTCTTTACATTATTATATAACAAAGTCCTCTGCCGCGTCTGTCTGTCTGTTCGCGATAAACTCGAAAGCTGGTGCAAGGATTTTCATACTTGATAGTGTTATTCCTGAGGAAGGTTTATTATATTAAGTTTTTACACTAGTGAAGCCGGGGCGGGCTACTAGTTAGTGCGGGCCGCAGATACGAATAATGAGTAGGTTTGTAGAGAACAATTTTTTTGGTCTCCCAAACAAATTGTGTATTTGGAATTAGTTTATTTGGAAGTTATTGTATTCAGTTGTGAAAATTTATACGGTGAATAAAAAATTACACACAATATACAGACTTGTTTTGTTAGTAGCATCGTACTTCGATTTATAAGTTATTTGAATGTGGCAATTGCACTTCAAAGTTAATAATTATTAAGTAATTAATATATTATATAATACATTGTATATTGTACTGGTAATATTTATATGTTGGTTTTTAAATAAATAAACGAAAAAATCATATCTGATCCCTCGTCTGTTTTACCTTTGAAAATCATTCAATATACAGCAAATAAAAGAGAACAAAAGTGAAAATACATTCAGCGCGGCTACAGCCAAGGTATGAGGATCCAGGGGCGCTAAAATTGCACATTCTCAAGCAGTATTAATAACACATCATTGTACCTATTTACCCCATAAAACAACTTCTTTAAGCACAAATGACACAAAATAATAAATATACAAACAAATACAATAAAATACACAAATCAAAATATTCTACAAATCACAATATTTATAATCACATTATTATTCTTTTGCGTTCGGGTCTGTGACGCCGCCGCGACGCCAGCGTAAAAAATAATTTTGAAGACTCGGTTCTGATTTTACAACCGACTGCCTGTCTGACATCTACCCTTCTTGGGAATGCTCCATATTAGTTATACCTTTTCAAAAATAAAACTGGTTATATAATTATCAGTATATTTTAACAAAACCATGTATAATATAATTAATTGTCTGTAAGGTCACAGATTATATAATACTTCCAGTATTAGGTATTACTACATAAGGCATATAAATTCTCGTATTATATAATTTGTTTTGTTATTTAGCCGTTGCCTGAAATATAGGAATTATTACAAAAAGTGGATTAACTCGCAGTACTAAAGTAATATAATATATATACATATATATTAACTTAACTATTAAGTTAACTTCGGCTTAGAAAATACGGGCGGTATGAAGCAAAACTTTGCTTGTGCAGTTTCTAATGCCCTGTAGGAGGCAGGTATTAATTAATAGTTTGTTAAAATAAAATCATAACGAAGTCCTTATTAAAAGTAGCATGTCAAGAGATGCTCAAAAAGTCGCTTTTCACTCAGGTTGTAAAATTACGCAAAGACCTAATGCCGGCTACGGTTATACATTGTCGCGAAATAGTTCATTTGAAAATAATAGCACCGAAAAAGAGGCGCCGGGCAGGCTGTCGGCTGAAAAGCATAGCCAAATCTTCGAAATCTTATAGTTGATATTTTACGCGAGGCTTCGGGGCGTTACAGCTCCGAATGTTACCGGGAATACGAGTGGATGAGAGAGAGAGAGAGAAAATGGCGTATCGTTTACACTAAGATTCATATCGGAGCGGAGCCTCGGGGTGCCGCTATACATTGTAAAAAGGCACAACTTTAAATCTCCGAAATTCAGTTTCAGAGTAAAATAGTAGTCGAAATGAAGAGTACCTGAAGTTCGAGTAGACGATCGGAGCGGAGTGGAGAGTGGAGTGGGGGGCGGGGGAGGCACGTCAAGCACTTAGCCACACACGGCAAAGCGGGTTAGAGTTTAACAGTACTTCAGCCTTGTTGCCCTATTAACCTTTTGCTATTCCTTCGATAGAGGGATGTTAACATTTTTGCTCGAAAATGGTTTACTATGTTTTTGCGTAGTTATGTACTTCTTGCTTTTGTTTAAAAAATGCTATCCTACTTACCTATATTACTTGCTGGTATTTTTTCACCAAAAATCTAGGTACTGGACGGAGTGTAATGAAATTTAGCACTCGGGTAGAAATAACCTGAAATAACACTTAAGGTACTTTTTATTTCCCCACTGGAGTGTGGGATAGAAAATAATACTAAACAGTCTTATGTGATGCTTACACATAAATTTATACTTAAACCCCAAGTAAGTTAATCTGTAACCTGTTTTCTACATCTTATTAAATAAAATACATTTCTTAATTTCAAAACGTGTACTTATTATGAAATAAATATATGGGATAAGTCCTTTGTTGTATATTTAACTTCTTATCTTTTGACATGTTTATTAAAGATATTACAAACAAACAAAAATTAACATTTTTGCATAAAACGGGCTCGGCATCGCACGAAAGTAGTTTCCGAGAGCAACGTAAATGCGGATAAACCCAGGACATACGCGTAGCTAGTGATAATACATAAGTAGAATATTCACAGTGGTAGTGCCAATTTATTCATGCAAGTATAAAACGAAGCCTTTGACACTTTTCCCCTATTAAAATTGCGTGAATAAAAGTTTTTGGCGCCTGTGAATGTATAAAGGCCGAAAAATATATTTTGCTTAATTATCTGTCGATGGCCTGTTCCACAATTTTTTAAGTTTATTTTTCTTTTTTTTTAGTTTTGTTCTTTAGCCCTTATTTGAATATGAGAAAAAAAAAGTTAAAAATAAAGTATATGTACTTTGTGAAACTCAAACTATTCTCTTCTACTATAGAACTCTTTTTAATCAATTCAGTAAATACTTTACGGCTATTGCAATTACTTACGAATCAGCGATACAAGTTTAGTGCTAAATGTGGGCTGTTGAGTGTTGTCCATTTTCCAAAATAATAATTATTATAATATAATCTACATATAACTAAATGAAAAAATAAACACTACAAAACACGTGTTAACAAAATCGAAATGTCTCAAAAACTAGATCCTGACCACTGGACCTTTCTAACTTCGACAAAATTACGGTTAATTTGACAATTATAGCCATTGTTAGCTGAAAACAATAACGTAAAGGTTTTCAGTGGCCTTTAAATTAATGTTGGCAACTTCGAAACTTGCAACATAACCGTATGGGTCGAACCATTGAAATCGGAATTATATAAAACCATAGAAACGGACAGTACTCTTGCGACTAGCAACATTAAGTTTAATATTTACTACTGGCAACATTGTAATGTATCGTTCTTCTTTTTCCTGTGTAAGCCCAAATAAAAGCATCGTCCGTATCAAGCCCGCAATTTTAATTCTCCTCAGCGACGAACATAAGCCAGCACCACAAAATACAGTCCACTAACAATCCGAACATTGGTTGTTCGAGCCGGATATGAACCAGCAACTTATATATAATTGCTGTGTGTGGTCCCGCCATATATAAAGACAATTTCATATCCTCCTGTGGATTTCGTACGAGGTGACTAAATGACACATAACCTTAACAGCTATACACCAATTCCAAAAGAGAATTGATGTCAGGCCCCTCCGGAAACGGTTATTATATCAATAACACACTACATACAACAATAAGAAAGAGAGATGGCCGGGGAAGCTACCAAAACAACGTTCACATGAGATATAAAGTGATAGTGCAACTTTTGACATTTCTAATTTTGTATACTTTCGATTTCATTGCGGTCGCACACGTAACGGGGCATAATAAACACGTCCAAATAGGAAACTACTAATCGTATTTCACCACAATATAATACGGAACCCACAACTGTGCTGAAGTTACGGAGATTGGATTCGGAAAAACGGACGGAATGTATGTGTAAAATGGCGATCGATTGATAGCCAGAATACAAAGAGTTTAGTGGAAAATTTACAATCAGTTTCAATGTATGAAAAATTTTTTTAAAACTTTTTAATTTACAAAATAAGAATCTGTAATCGGCCGTTAATTGGCATTAAGTTAAGCCCTAAAAAGAGACGTTTTCCTTAATTGTAATTTTTTTGTTTGTTTTTTTATTTAAGTAGGTACTCGGGTATTTGCAGTTAGATAATTCGAAAGGTTTAAATGAAATTGTATGTAGGTACATAACCCGAATCTCGTTACCATTACCTACTTTTTAACATTTTATTAATCCAATGTTAATTAATACCTAACACTAAACGAAGTTACCTACATATAATATTTAAACGGTTTTAGACATGGCATTAGTTAACTACCCACAGCAAAGTAGACAAAATGGTCCTTCGGAATTATTCGTCCGGACGATTAGTGACAACTAATTGATTTGAAGTTGACCGGGCGAGGACACGCTCAACTGTTGCGGTTTGACGGCCGGATGTAGGGGGCGTTTGGGTCGCTGGGATCTGTAAGGTCATTGTTGGACCATGCAATTTAGTCGGATTAAACTTGACCGAAATAGTCAAAGAGCTGAAGCGAGGAAGTGTTTTATTGAAATTTAAATCTTTCTATAATAAAAAATAGGATTATAATTTATTACTCTGAGCCTAGATTTACTACTTTCCCGTTTGACCAAACGATCAAAATAGACCTATTTTGAATATTTCTGTATTAGTCTGTATTCTCAAACTGCTAACCAGGTACAAAGACCATAAAATATATGTGCTGTGAATGATTTAGAAAATTACAATTCCAGCTCCTATAATATAATTGTATGTGTCATTTTTGTTTTTAATGTACCTACTACTACGACACTAGCTCATCAATCTATAAGGAAGATTGATGAGGCCCATACGGGCCATCCATGACCCACCACGTGAGCCCATTGAAAAAGGTGGGTTTTAAACTGCCGGGACGTGTCTACGGAATCACGGAGTTCAAAATATTATGAACATTTTTGGTCTTCCATCCACCATTGTAAAGGTACCTATAGTATACCGCATCCGCTTCTCTAAAGATCTTAAACTGTCTGTTGTCTTTGATCATTTTTGATGTTATTTTTAATTTATTTCAAGCTTTTTTCATGCGTCACATGGCCAATGAAAACCGGTTGAAAATCCGTTGTTAATATCTAAAATCCATCAATGAAAATAGCTCAACAGCACCGAATCCACTATCCATTCCAGACCGCTTAACTATTAAAAAACGCAAACAAAATATCATTACTTAAAAATAATTTCGCGTTCGCTGACCGAGATAGCAATTACTTTCGCGCTGCACCCTAAAGTTCTACACGTTTACATATTTATGAGAACGAATGTACTTTTACGTCTAACGCCTACCATTTTGATGTTTTACGGCTCTTATTCCTGTAGCCGTAAAAGCCATAACATCACGTGCGCGTTTTTAGACAGCACGTAATATCAGTTGTATATGAACAGGCATGAGAGCAATCAAATTCTCGTTACTACACATGTGATTTGTCTAGCTACCTGAACTGTGATAAAATATTTTTTGTTTGGATGTTTATGGAGCATTTTCAAGAGATTTTTTTTTCAAGTGTTTCTAATATGAAATTATAGGTTTACTGTTACCGTCGCATTACTTAAAAATATATATAAAAATATTGAAAAAATAATTACTGGGTGTAGGGTAATTTGAATATACTCATTCTTTTATTTTTGAATTGATTTGATTTATATGAAAATTTTAATATGACACCTGTAAATTGTAACTGCTTATACCAAGTTATACTATGCCAGAGGTCCGTCCCGGATTCGCTCGGGTAAAACCATAATAAAAAATTAGCCTATGTTACTCCTATGCCAAATTTGTGCCTGTGTAAAATAAAAAATACAAATCCCTTCTAAGTTTATATACATCATCAAGTTTATACGAGTAATATTATTACGGATATTTTAGCAGGTAATATAGTGTATAGGTATATAATATTAATGTAATTCCATTTTTGACTACCAAAACGAGTAATATCAACATACCTATTATCCTTTATTAAAGTTTTGCTATTAAATAAAAAAAAAATATTATAATATCTAATTTATGTAAACATTAGTTTATATGCAACTAAATTCTGCGGACGTCTCTATATGCGATATTAGTATAGATTGATAACTATAAGGTTTTTTACAAAGATAGAATATGCTCTTTTAGCCATACTATTAGTTTATTTGTTCAATAATACTAAGATAACCTTTGAAAATATAATTTTATAACAGAAAGTATATAATAAAAACCTATCATACATATGACTTCGTAAATGAGACGGTAAAAGTTTACATCCACATCAAACAAGTACGCCGTGTGCACTTTCAGACCAGGAACTCATCGATTTCCAACTGGGTAAATATAAAGCCCCGAGCACACGGTCCGGAGTTCCCGCGGATGTTAAGGTCCCTAACGAGCGATAAAATTCCGCCGAATTCCTTTTTAACTGCAAGCCCAAGTTTACCTGCGGGTTTGTAAATACCGACCCACATTTGGTCTCTCGATTGTGATTTAGATCTCCAAATTATAAGGATCCAATGCGTTTTAATACTTGCTCATTTTTGTGTGATTGAAAAGGATCTGAAGGGATTTCGCTTTCATGATTCCGTTTTTTACATCCTTTATACGCGGCTCGGCCGTAATTTGTATTGTGATGTCGAGTGTGGCATACGTGAAGGTTGAGGGCGATGTGTTTATACAAACTTCAGTTTTATTCTGGAAAATATGTGAGCAGTCTTGACATCAAGTGAAATATTAATGTTATATTATAATTTATTAATATTATAATATTAAAATGTACAGTGTTTAAAGTCATGAGATGAATGATTAAAGTTGAGTTTTTTTTATTAGCCTGTGGTGTCCCACAGCTGGGCAAAGGCCTCCCTTCTTTTTCGTTGTCGTAATTCCTGTCTGTTGGTAATTAACTTCAAAATAAAATTCTTTCTGTGACCGTTCCTTCAGGTATCGCAGCCGCTTTTAGTCATAAATTAAACATGTAAATTATCCCAGCAGCATGATGTTAGGGCAGTGAATTTTCATTAAAAATTAATAAAAAGACATCGCGACGCAAACTTCTAAACTCGCGACCATGTAATAAAAGCTCCAGTACAAAAAGGATTTTGTTATAAAAGACTCAAGTTTGTCTTTTGTTGGCAGATTTATTTTTAAAGTTAAATGACATAAACAAAGCATATTTTTGCGACTATAATAATTTTACTATATGCATGATCTCTCTCTTCTTCTTTCATATTATCCATAGATAAAATTATTATATATTTCTTTTATCTATGATCTTACCGTTTTCCGGTTTCTTCTACTACCATTGAGCACAGGGTCTATGATAATGCATTATCCTTGACTACATTAAGCCAGTATTTCTTGGGTTTGCCTAATCTGCCAGGACAGATGGAAGCGGCACAGCCAAACAATTGTTACCTACGTAATTTGCCTATTTACGCGAAAGTTGCAATTCCGTAAATGCGCACTCTATCAATTTGTTATGTAAATTTTAATTAACTAAATAAACTTAATACAGGTAAAATGCGGAGGCGAAGTAATTGAATTCAGTTAACAAACATCCTGTTCCAAAATGAAATACTATTTGGCAACCAGTTCGTAACATTGTTATTTCATAATTCATTATGATATATGTAGTTTTCTATACCTACATTTATTACACTATATAAAATTACATTAAATGATGAAACAAGATAAAAAAATATAATTAGTAGTATTACAGAACTGATTCTAAAAACATTTCATCTCAATAAAAAAAATCTGGAAGGTTAGCTTTCGTTTTTAGCGACAACGTAATCGTATCGATACCGTCAAAATATATAAGTGAAATAAACAAAGCCTCTATAGTACGCAAAAGGAATTATATATTTTCCATATAAACGATAAGTTGTTGCAAGACCTCATACCAGCCTCACTTTAGATATTAAAAAAACGTGTTAAACAGAGCATGTGAAAGAAAGTAGTGGGACAAGTGTACATCACGCGTGAACAAATTGATGTGCCTAATGGCGGTCGTTACGTTGCGCGCGCTCCATCGAACATAAAGGTCGACCCGGATCAACTTCTAAAGAAAAACTATGAAAGGATATATTCATAAATTCACAGACCTAAAAAATTTCCCACCACTTCACCTCAACATTCCTCTTTATTTTTCTTTATAGTCCGTCGTTTCCTCAGCTATAAACCGGCTGAACCGTCCACGGTCCATCTTTCTACTTTTTCTTCTCCGTCGCACGGTCAAAAAAATACAAACAAAAAATATCACATTGAAGGAAAGTGACTTAAAAAAGAATTAATTTTTCCTTCATTCCTGAAACTTTGTGTTCATAAACTTGTGTTGTGTGTTTATAAACTTAAGTTGTTTTTTGTGTTTCATCGTCTTCTATCTTTAGTTGTTACAGAATTGGCTCGCATATCCTCCTTGAGGATATCAAGTCTTAAGCAAAATCTCTTTAAATATTTTGTTCCTGATGCTAACATCGAATTTCCAACAGATTATCTTAAAATTCTGATTAAAATTCCGTATATTCTTTATTTTCCTTTGCTCCACTCAAATTATGATAATTTCTGTCGAAATGTATTCAGTTTAAGCCGACTTTTGTGCTATGAACGCAGGCACATGAGTTTGGGTAATAAGCTTGGAGTAATTATGTAGAGTGTGCTGCCAGCGACTTTATATTGACAAGGTAGCATATAATATAATGTAAAATACATAGATAGAAAACAGTAATCAAAAATGGAAGGAAAGTTCATGGTTAACTTTTAATTATACTATTACTATTCTATTACACATAGACATACACAAACATACATATAAACAATACAGTACAATCATTTCATTCAACAATAGGAATCGAATAAATAATGACATAAGCAAGCAAAATTTTAAATAATTATTACAGTCGTGATAATCACATGTGATATTATGTTTAAATCCGAAAAATATTTTATTATTTTTGCGTAATTTTTAAGAACTTGTTATCTATGTTTATAATTACGTGCTCCTAGAAGTAGCTTTGTGAAATGTGACACCAGTAAAGTTAAAAGAAAAAAATACCTGTTTGTTCATTGTTTCGAATGTCAACTTTTGTGTCTATAGAGTTACAAACTAGAACGCAGCTGATAGCATCTTCGAGTATGATCGATATAAGTTTTCGTACCGCCTTTTGCAGTGAAATAGGTAGCTTTTGTAAAAGGTTGGTCACTGATGCCGAAGATAAACGAAGCGTTTTCTTTGCGTCAACAATTTTCGTTAAATATTTCATTGAGATCAATTTATGTCTTTTTTTAAATATAAATAAGAGCTATTTCGGATTATCTTATCTTTTCTATGCAATTGGGACAAGTGTATTGCAACCTTTTATTATTTTTATGGATATAATAATATTGAGATATTTCGGTAGAATGATACAAAAAAAAAGATTTGAGTTGGTAGAAATAAGTATTTTTTGTGTTAATTTTTTTTGGTGACGTACAAAGTCAACTTAGCTTGTCTTGCCCATCCGGTCCACGAAGGTGGATCCGCGTCTACAGTAAAACGAAATCCTTGTTTAGCGAGAAGACGCAGATAAAAGTTATCTTGAGCGTCGTGGCCGCAAAGTTGTGACTGTCTTCAGGTAGGATAAGGAAACTCGATTAACGAAGTAGAAAAAGTAATTGGGGCCTTAGGAGGCGGGTTTGTACAGTACAAGTTTAATTAAGTAACCGCAGAGTCTCGTATTCACACATTTCCTATGACATTTTCATTACTGGAGCAATTAGTACGAACACTAAAATGCACGTCAAAGTGAGCCGAGAGACACTGCAATATAAATAAGGTCCGAAGTTTCTAAGTTACTTCCGTGAAATTATTTTAAAGATAGCGAATGACATTTCAAATAAGACTTAAGTGGTTTTAAGAAGTTATTTTTAAAGTGAGTCTTGGTCTGCCGGAGTAAAGTGAAGGGCCCTCACCTACCCGCGCTGTGCTACTATTGTTCTTCACTGTAATTTGAATTTCTGTGTTCGTATTCCTGTTTTATTAAGTATTAAATAATTGTAATAAATGTTGTTTTACTCGCGAGTAGCGTCAACATTATGGATCGACTCAGTTTTAAAGTAAGTGCAGTAAGAACTAGAATTGAATGCAATTATCTAACTTTGTCGCCGACGGTACTCGGTTGACGTTTCTTGTTCATTTCGGATATATTGCGAAAATGTTTTATCCCTTTGAGTTACGAGATGTATTGTTTGTTACATTGCTGGGTTGTTGGTTACAGTTTATAAACGTTTTCTCATTACTTCAAGGTGGAATTTATTTCAAGATGTTACTTGTGTGTAGGTAACATAATTAATTTACGGAGAACTAGGTGAAATGGTCCCAGTATGGGAAGACTGACCACCTGTCTGGCGCTCGCACTGCTGTCCCGGGTGAGTTTTTGAGCATTTCGATTACTCTACTTCAACGTTTAAGTTTCAACAAAGACAAGAGTCTTTTTATTACCCTAATTTGTGAATAATATTCTGTGTTGGTGGTAATGTAAAAATATCAATATTTGATTTTTAAGATTTAAGAAAGATTCTTTATTTTGAAGGACGGTAGTGACGGCGGTCAAAATGCTCGAAAATTCACCATCCCCAAAAAATAACAATAATAATAAATTAACATAATTAATGTAATTTAGGTACAATTTCTTTTCAAATGGTCGAAATTTTCAACTATATCGTGTTAAGGGAAATGAAAAATATATCATGATATTTGTTAAAATAAACTATACTCATGAAAATGGCGGTATAACCTCCAGTTACAAGCAAAGAGGCCTGTCTCAGGTCACACGATCAGAAGTATGTATATAATAATTTTACCTAAGTGTATTGGTATCGTGACTATTGATTTATTTATTTAACATGCACGCTTTATTTATTAATTTATTTTACATACAAAATTTTAAAATACTTATAAGATTGTATTGTGTGTGTGTATTTATGTATTCCGGATTAATGCTTAGAATCAGCAATGTTTCATAACAAAAACCAGTATAGGTAGGTAGGGCAGTATAGGTAATGAAAGTTATAAATATATATATACATAAGAGATATTACAGAAACAATGTTTTTAGAATTTTTATCTGTTGTTGTTTTGAATTTGAAACGGTTTTCACAGTCACAGATGGTCTAACTTAATCGCGATACGTTGTTTAGAAACCCAAAATGGTTCTTTTCGTATTAGAATAAGCAACCATTAATCGAGTTCTCAAAAGTGAGTCATAAATGTTTTGAGGAAATTTAATTTTATAATAATTGTTGGGTACGTTTTATGTCGTAACGAGAATTTGATTCGTCAAATAACTGGCAGTTACTCCACTGCAGAGAAATATTAACAAGGCTATAAAAGTTATTATTTATATTGAATTATGCGATTAAAAATAAAACTGCGATTATAATTGTCAAATTTGCCATTTTAGATCAAAGTTATTATTTTATTACAATAAAAATAGTACTAAGTCCCGTCTGGCTGTTGCCGATGAACTCAAAAATACTGAGTTAATTATTTATTTTCGACAATTTAAATATTGAGATTGCTACATGTGGAATGAAACACGCACAATAACTTTGTTGGTACTCTTAACCCCTCCAGGTTTGCCATTGCCACACACGAGTTTATTATCAACTATTGTGTTGGTTCTCCTCACGTTTTCTTTCACCAAAAGCAAGTGGTGGCACTCTACAGCAGATTGGTATAAAACTCATATGGCACGAGTAGGATTTAAACCTATAATAAAGTTTTAATCCATTACACCACCACCGCTTTAAGCTCAAGGAACTTTGGAACTCAAATATCATTTTCATGGATTCATAACAGTTTTCTTTTGTTTTAATGGCAACTTGCGAGAATTTTTTTTTCTAATTTAAAATTGGAACGAGATACCAAATTAAAATTTAAGAATCCTTCGTTTTATTGTATATCTTGTATAGGTATGTAAGCATGTTACTCAAATTTAATTGGATGCATGAACAGTTCGAGTAAGGTGGCAGGAAATAGTTGAAGACTACCCAATGTTATCTTGCAAGCAGAAGTCGCTAACAAGCTTGGAGTTGCAACTTGCAAGTCGGCCACACAGACCACGTTAACATGTTAGAACTGCGATAGAATGCTAAAGGACAGCATTGAGCTGTCATACATTTTAGTCCAAATGTTAAAGTGCTATTCAATATATAACCATCCATATTTAGCTAAAGCTCGCTCGCTTTTATGAATATTTTTTTAATATCTAAAATAAGTGAGTGTATTAGTTTTATGTATAAGATCTCAAAAGTTAGTTTTTTTATTAAAATTAAAAGCAAACAATTTTGGTATACTATTTTAGTTTTTTTTTTCTAGTTCAAATATTGATTTTTTTTTGCCAGCACCTGTTTGTAACAGCCAAATAAATTGTCACATATCAATTTGTGTACGTATTTCCCAAGCTATAAGAGTCAAAAACGCGCACCATTGGCATGTCTCATCCGGTGACTGCTTTCTATAAGATGAGCGGCTTTTTCTTATTAGGTTAGATTTTATTAAATATGCCTACAGACATCTGATACGACTTATACCTACCGTCGTTTACTGTGTCACTTGTGTGTTACTTGAGTCATAAGACAGCAGCATGGACCGATACATTCGAAATGAAGGCGACAGAGACAGATGTAGTATATTGGTGCAACTTGTAGTATACTTGTATATACTATTGACAATCGTCTTAGGACTCAAGTTATATTATACAAAGTCTACAATAGTAAACCTGTGATCTTCCTCACGACATTTTCCTTCACCGGAAAGTAGTGGTGGTCTTTGAAAATTAATGAGCCAGATTAATAATATAAATAAGTTTGCAAATAAATCTTAACTTTACAAGATCACTGCTCCTGCGAGATGTGATTGGACGAAATTCTTTGGATGAAAATAGTTTAAATGAAAATATTTCACCCATTCTTCTGCAAAATACTCGAAATCTTTACAGTACAGGCTATTCGACTTTTGAATGCCCTGCCCCTCGATGTGCGCACCGCTCAAACTTTAGACACCTTCAAAAAACGTCTCAAGGAGTATTATCTTTCATGTTGATTCATTATTTATTTCATCATTAAGTATTATTGTCTTGTTCATTTGTTTAAATCTTCATATTTCTGTTTGTATAAGTGTTTATGTTTATGTATGTTTATTTATATTGTATTTATTTGTTTATGTACCAATTTATGTAAGTAAATGTATGTATATTTATCATAATGTTTATTGTATTTGCTGGTGGCTGTGCCCATCCCCTGCTAATTTGTTCCTCTTCTCTACCCAAATGTTGGCTGGAAGAGATTGCTGAGCAATAAGTCCGCCTTTGCTCCATATGTACCTATCTCTATTCTTTGTGTACTTAATGTGTTTATGGGCAATAAAGTTCATTTATTATTATTATTATTTCATTACTTGCATTAACTGGTGGTGGTAATAATGCGTAACAAACCCTTTTTCGATATATATCCTATCTATCATCTATGCGCTCAATGCCCCCGACACAGTTCTGCTAGGAGCTGCCCACTTACTAAGTATTACTATGTAATTTTGCCTTACATAAGAGGATTGAAATTGACGTCATCACGTGCCAAATGTTAGCCAACTAATTAAGTTCAGATTGTTTCATCTGTATATATTATTTTATTGTCTATTTACACAAACATACCTAATATCCATTCTTCCATATTAATATTATAATGCGAAAGTATGTCTGTGAAATTCGGTATGTACTATGTAGTTAAAGAGCCCTGTATAAACATAGGCTACTTTTTTCCAAAACTCTACGCCAAATTACTATAAAGGCTATATGAAAAGGCGTAGCTGCAGGCGAAAGCTAGCACACAATCTTTTTATTATTAGTAGTATAGGATGTTCAGTGTACCTATGAAATAATAAACACTATTTATAATAATCTTATTATAGAAAGTTTTAGATACTTTATGTACTAAGATTAGAAATGTATGTCTTAAAATTACAAAAACCAGAATTCAGTTTGCGCAGAGTTAAACTAATTTGCTCCATTTTTAATATTTTAAAATGTCAATTTGGCTTCATAGAATTGGAGTTATATTTACGAAGTTTTCTATTGAATAATAAAATAATTCTCTTCTAACTTTTGTTCGAATTTCGTTGGACTTGGTATTGTATTTTCTTTTAAAATATTTTAAAGATAATTACTACAAAATATATAAAAGTTTATAATGCATTGATTCTGGATATGTAGTAGATAGTAGTATTAAAGTATATTCCATATTTTTAGTTTTTAGATGTACCAGTTTGTCTACTACTAAGTAGACAAACTCATGTCTCGACAGACATGCCCAGGTTCTTCTAAAAATATGGTTATTATCAGGTTAAGGTCGCTAGTATTTAATAAATTAGTATCTAACATTTTTTTACGATTACGACTCAAAACTCGTTCCGACTATTACGCGATTCGAAATAAAAATGTTGATAAAATTTTACGTCGCCAGGTCACTCTTTCCTGATTTTATTACAGGAGTTTCCTGACGATCCCAGCAGCCTTGATAAATTGCCTATTTTTACGAGATTAGATAAAATTAAGTTCTCTTGTGAGTACTCTAAGGTGGAAATTTAAAAGTTGTGACTTAATAGCCACTTTTAAGATTAAAAGGTCCTACAGAATCTATTTCACGGCCAATTGCTTCTTTGATGACGCATAGCAGCTTTAAACTTTACAATTATACAGGTTATTGACTTTGGTTTGAATGTGATAAAGATTAGTATTTTAATTTAGGAACTTATATGGTACTTGCCGAAAAATTTGGGAATTGACTGTCAATATCATTGGACACGTACTTTTCATAATTAAATTTTTATTAACTTTATTTAGTATCCCACCACTTGGCCTTTACCCATTAGTGGTCTTTGACTTGAATTTGAGATACATACATACTCGGCCTTATTATAGCGCTCGCTTGATAATCTTACCTCTTATATGACTAAAAATATCGCATGCTTGTTTTACGTTTTATCACCTTTGTTAAACAGCAAGGCCTCGTCAACATCAACGGTTCAACGCAGTATTGTATGCCACAACTGCAGGGTGTAGACCTATGTCAATTAACTTACGATTAAAGCTAACCAAAAAAATATGTAGCGGAAACTCTCTGCATCGACGCTATGTAACGCAACGGACAACCTATGTAAACAACCTGATGCAGTGCGGCTTCGCGGACAGCACTTAGTGCTTATGTGGAGAGCCTCTACAGACAATGCCTCACTTGCTTGAGTTCTGCAATCTTGCCCAGATTCGTGCACCTTGACAGATCTTATGAAGAGTATAAGTAATGCGCAGGCCGTGACATAATTATATTCAAAAAAACGTAAGCTAGCAACATTTATAATGTTGCAAGTTGCAATTAGAACGGTGGACTTGACAAAGAAGAAGAATAACACAACAGAGCAGTTAAACCGGCCTTTAACTTCTACCTGCGCATCATAATATTAAGCCTTATTAAAATGGACAGTTTCCACCGGAAGGCTGCGCGAAATTATCATTCATCCGTCCAATCCATCTTCAAGCTATTGAAATTCCACAAGTCGGAGTACTCGCGTGGGAAATGATTAGCATATCGAGCGCGAGCGGTAGGCTTGCGGCACAAAATTGATTGGTACAGATGTGAAACTTATCACTACATATCACTACACAGTATAAAACACAGTCGCTTCCCGCTGTCTGTCCCTACATGCTTATATCTTGAAAACAGTTTTCGATGAGGGGCTGTTTAATAGATAAGTGTGATTCCTGAGGAAGGTTTATGTGTATAATTCATTTATTATGGTGTTACCTGAGCGCAGCCATTAATCCGGCTTGAAGGACCAAAAGATGTAGAGTTTGTTGGTAGTAGTGGAACTGATAATTGTGGAGTGCAAGAGGAAAATATCACCAAACAATCACAGTAGTAAAGTATATTGTAGAGTTACAAGTTAATGACGTTGGCTATTCCTTTCCATGTTAGTAGTAGGTTTTAATGCACTCTAATTAAGTAAACAAAGTATCAACTTTAAATACGATAATATTGCGCGCTTGCCGTGAGGTTTCCCTCGTAAGCATAAATATGTATAGTAAGACTGTACAAGTAGAGTGATTAAAAATATTTCACTTTAGTACTTTTTGTGGTGTTACATCTGTAATTTCTTTTATTTGTACTTGTAGGAAATTATTTGTCATATTAATGTCACTCTGCGCTGCGGATGTTAATGTATTCAATTATCCTCGGGGGATTCTGATGTAACTTATATATTTTACATAGGAACATACATTAACACAGGTAAGTATAATTATATATTAACATATTGGGATTCTAGTTCAGACAAAGAACGATGTTTCTTGCAGAACTTTCAGAAGTTTATTCTTATCCAAAAGTATTTTTTCTTTTGTAACAGTAGTAAATTCCGTTTTTGAAAACTTTTATAATTTTTTACTTTAAATCTGCATCACTATTAAATGGTTCCCGCGACTTCGCTTCCGCGAAAAATATTAGAGATTAAAAATTTCTTTTTATATATATAATATCTCTATATAAAATGCCTACGCCATCGACAAACTCCATACATAACTATGATGATTTTAATTTTGCTACCTAAATTTAGGTAAGACATACAGACAATATCATGCCCGTTTTTACAGGTGTATGTATAGCTATAATATCCACAAAATTTATGAAATCTAAAAAATGAATGTCTAAATAATAAAATAATTAATGCAACAATATAACCATAGTGCAAATCCCATTCGTGTATAAAAGCAGCGGTAGTTTCAACAGAAAACAGAATTTATTCCATCCCTTTAATCACGAAATGAACGCAGAACCGTCTCCGGCACTCGCTTTATTTTCCTTTGATACAATGACAGCGGGCGCACCTAAAGGCCGTAACGTGTATGCCAACGTGACTTTATTTGCTCTCATTGGCTCCACATACGTTAGTTTGCGTTTCTTGACTTCCAATTGTTGACGGTTCCCGTTAGACTCTTCTGCAGCAGGCGACGGTTGAAATTGATTGCGTGAAAACCATGGAATTAGTAGGTACTCCGTACTTATTAAATCCATATTTCCTTTGACGTTATTTTATCTAATCAGCGGCGACGCGCTGAGGTTAAATTTAACATTAAATCTGACGGGTGCAACGCAGCCGTTTCTAGTTGAATTAGGTATGGTGGGATATTGAGTAGAAGTGGCTGTGATGAACAGTTCCGTGAGTTAAAGCTCTCTGTGGGTTCAGATTAAGCCACGTTTCATAACATACATTTAAACGTTCTAGTTATAATTGATCATATTCTTCTAATAAGAAAATCTAGGTACTAGGTTAGCAATTTTAGCATGAGAATGGATAAGATAAGAGAGTTAAATTAGTAATCTTCAGGATACGTGAGCCATCGTCATCCACCGACGCTATGCGCGAGAACCCGCTTTTTGAAGAATTTCGAATTTCTGCATATTCCCATTGGTGGCTACCGTTTTTGGCTCACTAGTTGAGGTCGCCACCAATGGTCGAGTGAGACCCTGTTAATGCTAGCCATATTTTTTTTAAATGTAACCGTAGTTAAACATTCTGTTTAAAAATTGAATTCAAAAGTTTGATGCTACGACGGATTATATCAAAATCATTGCGATAGCTTAGTTGAAAAAGCTTCAGACGCGTATGTAAAATAAACAAAGTTATTTATTGACTTATTCACTAAGAAGAAGAAGATTAAAGTGAAACAACATCAAAATGAACTGGAAATTTTGACAACTTAACTAAAAATACCGGGTCTAAAAACCAAGGGCAGGTGACTTTGTTGAGCAAGTATATCACATACCCTCCCTTTCAGCTTCCAATACTACAAAAATATAATTCACTAATTTTAAGGTACAGCGTGCACGTTTATAATATCTGCAAGCTATGCACAAACTAATTTGCGGTCAATAGCACAGCACCAAGCCGTCCGCCCGGAAACAATATCGTGTAAAGTGGGCCTATATATTCGAAGAGAAACTCCCAGCTTACACCCAGCTGGCTTCAAGTCTTCTATAACACGTAAATAATCGTCGGAAACACTCCATAACTTCCTAATTGCTTTTTACCTCGATGGGCCCATGCTTTTAGTCAGATTGCTTATTTTGTTAATGAACTCAGCTTCTAAAACTTTTTGCTTTCGCTTCTTAAACAGCTTAAAATTATCTTTAAAGTATATTAAAGTGATTACGGTATAAAAGTTTGAGAATTTTGTAAATAATGGTTGATTGTTTGAATGAGAATGAAATTATGAGATGTTCGGTGTGACAGTAATGGGTTTGCGAAGAGGTTTAGAGCAGCGTTGGCAGGGCTGGCAGTAATGTAATAAGCGAGTGTTCGACTTCAGTTGAAGGGTGCGCCTTCCGAATGTATTTTCAGATGATTGGCGTTGGGAATGTAACAAAACAATCCTGAGTTCTGGTGGAATATGTTTGTTATCTTTATGCAGTGTATATATTATATTGTAGGTATAATTTTTTGACATTTCTAAATGTTGAAGATCACTACATTTAATTAGTTATCTGTTAGGTGATGATGTATTTAAAAACAGTAATAAACTGTCATACGTGTTGTCAACATAGTCTGCAGCCTGCTATATTTGACCTCGCTTCAATATCACTACGCAGGGCTAACTAAATGCAGGGCGCATTTAGTGAAAGCATCACGACAATCAGACTTTCAAATCACAATTAGACTTTTGTATTTATGATATTAGTATGGATGGATGCATGAATGAACACAGGAAATTAACGCGCATTTTGAAATGTGTGAAAATTTCCCGAGCACGGCCACTTTTGCTATTTACTTCATTTCCGTAAGTGTGTATTCTAAACTCAGATCGAAAAATGTTGTTTGCGCTATGATTCAAAGCGTCAGGTAGCATTTCGGACATGTAAAGGCGCGGTGCACAAAGAATTTCAATTTGGTACCGTATCGCGCAACCCTTTTCAACTTTACAAAGTAATTTCCCGACGCGAAATTGATTTGTTGGCTTCGTGGTTTTTGTTTGGCGCGGCGACTGCGGTTTAATTAAAGCAAAAAATGTTGCCTACCGTGTTGTGCTCTACGGTAAACGATTGCTTATTGAGAAGCCGTACATCGAAGAACTTGAAACGCCTTTTGCGAAGTTGAAAACATTTCCGAATATTATTATCTAAGAATATTTTTCTTACCTTTGTGGAACTTTAAAGTGTGTTCCTCGCCAAATTATAATACAGAAACTTGAATTTTTATACTACCAAAAGGCAAACAGGTATGCGGCCTACCTAATGGTAAGTGGTCACTACAGCCTGTCAACGCCTGTACACGCACTTTTTGGCCTAGGATCTTTTGCCACAGTATCCTGTAATTACATTGACTCATTGCCCTTCAATTTAGAACACAGCAATACAAGCGACGCCGTTTGGCGACAGATATAGATGTGAGTGAGGTTCCAATGCAGACGACCATGGTTACCAGGTTCTACCTTTAGTAAAAATTGTATTGTATTCTTGTTTTATATTCTAATCTGTAAAACCAGAAGGAAACGAGTAGGTGCTTTAGCGGTTGTATGATAGCCTTATCCCATATCATCATATTTTGACTATCAAACCGGAGCGAGTAGATAATTTAAGAGAGATGCACTATCTATTCACCCGTCTCTTTCATCTTCGCATATCGCCGCGAAGCACGGGCTTAGCGTAAATAAACTTTGAACTTTTGAAGATTCGGTTGAGATTTTACAATCGGCCGCCTGTTTCAATTCAATTCAATTTATTCATAAAAACAATTTACATTGCATTCGAATATTGTAACTTAAAACTAGTAATTATAATTTAGTATAATAAAATCAATTTAACACTTAAATGCCAACAAATAGAATTACAAAATACAATTTATAATAACAATTTCTTTTTTTTTTTTTTTTTTAATTTTTAATACATATCAGTTACAGATAGATAGACAATAAATTACCTAAAAGTCATCTACATTATAACAGCACTTGTTTAGCAGCAATGTTCTGAGTTGATTTTTGAATCTAGAAAGCTTTCTCTCTGACTTGAGTTCAATTGGCAACTTATTAAATAAACCTATGGTCTGATGACGCGCACAGTGCTTTACAATTTGCAGAGCAGGTATAACTTTTAGAGTTAAGTCCTTTCGCCTAGTACTTTCGCGTAATAATATTTCTTCTTCCGTCTCAAAAATAGCTCTGTTTTTAATAAAGTCTGTTAAAATCACAAAAATATATAAGGAGGGAACGGTTAATATTTGAAGTCTTTTGAAATGTTCCACGCATGACTCCCATGGTGGTATACGGACCATGGTGCGTATGGCTCTCTTTTGCGCTACAAAAGCTTTATTAATGTTGTAATCGTAGCTTCTACCCCAATATTTTATACTATAGCGCAGCCTAGATTCAACTAGAGCAAAGTATAGCGATTTCAGTTGATCCACCGTGAGTTCATCCCGTAAGGTTCTCAGTGCACAGCAAGCACTGTTGATGCTATTTTCCACGGCCTTTAACTCAGGCTTCCAGTTCAACAAATTGTCAATTTGAATACCGAGGAATTTCACTGCTGTCACTGGTTCAATAACTACATTTTCTAACTTTACAACAAGGGTATCTCTATTGTTAGCCGTCGTTTTAAATAACATTACATTGGTTTTGGATGCATTTAGTTTTAGGTTATTAGCTGTAAACCAATTTTGAAATAATGTTAGAATATTATTTATCTTTCTATTAAGAGCGTCAATATCACTACCCCAAACTACTGCATTAGTGTCATCGGCAAAAATTACTAGTTTAATGTCAGATTGTAAAGTTGTCATGTAATTTATTAAATCATTGATAAAAATTATAAACAATATTGGTCCCAAAATTGAGCCCTGTGGGACTCCCCTAGTCACTTTATGCATTTTTGAATTTTTTATGGAATTCAAAAACTCTCCCTTAGAGTCTCCTACCTCAACATACTGTTGCCGGTTGCTGAGGTAGGACTTAAGAAGGTTTAAAGTTTTGCCCTGAATACCACAAAAATCCAATTTTCTTACAAGGATTTCGTGGTCCACTGAATCGAAAGCAGAACTAAGGTCCAAAAAGATGCCAGCAACTTTCAATTTCTCGTTTAATTTAGAAGTTACGTCATGTACAATGGTGTCCATAGCATTAGCTGTACCAATACCTTCCTGATAGCCGTATTGCCTTTCATTCAAAATATTGTTAGCTTTCAAGTGTCTAAGTAGTCTAGATTTAATGATGTTCTCAAATATTTTAGAAAGTATAGGCAGCAAAGCAATCGCTCTATAGTTTAGTGGGTCTAACTTAGAGCCTTTTTTAAGTATGGGAATTATTTTTGCTATTTTCAATTGCTCGGGGAATATTTCATCTTCAAAACAATTGTTTATAAAATTTGCTATAGGCCACGCTAAGATGTCAATATTGTTTTTGATTATTGATATTGGAATGTCGTCGTACCCCGAAGATTTTTTATTTTCCATTTTCCTAACTACATCGATAATTTCAGCTTCGGTTACGGCTGGAAAATCGCATGTGTGTAAAATTTTATTACCATAATTATTTAGAAGTACATCCGATATGTTTACATCTCCAATAGACTGTTGTTTTCCACTATCAAATATATATGAAAAGGTATCAGCTATACTTTGTGAGTCCATGATTAATTTGTCGTCAATTTTGAGGGTCATTGGGTTCTGGTTTTCAGATTTCTTTCTATTTAAACGCTCATTAACAATTCCCCAAACACGTTTATTCGAGTTAATGTGTTTTGTTACCACCGATTGCACACTAAGTCTTTTTGCAGATCTTATAACCCTTTTGTATATATTAAGATAACGACGTCTATATTCATAAATGCTAGAATGATTACTGTTTTTGTCTAGTATGCATAAGACTCGTTTCATTTTACTAGATATTCGTATACCTCTTGTGATCCAATTTACCTTGCCATGTTTATTCCGATTGATTTTCCTTTTCTTTTTTCTAAAACATTTCTTAAAAGTGTTAACTAGCGTTTGAATGAAAGTGTTAATTCCTAATTTCGTCCAGTCTACACGCAATAGTTCTTGTCTGAAATACGCCTCATTTACCTTATTAAAACACCTTTTTTCAACGAATGCTACGTTTTCGCGCCATTTCTCAGTATTCCCACTATCACTTATATTAGCAACTATACACGCATGTCCATCTGAGAGTCCATTATGGTCAACTTCAGTCGAAATAGGAGTAACTTCAGGCAGATTAGTCAAAATATTGTCTATGCAAGATTCTGATCCATTTCTAGTGAATGTTATTTCGTCAACTAAATACCTAAAATTATAAGAAGTCAGCAAGTTCAAAAATTCTGTCCTGTTAGCACTATCTGCCAGTAAGTCTACATTAAAATCTCCTGTTATTAAACATTTCTTACTGAAGAAGCGCTGTAAAAATAGTTCAAATCTTACAATAAACTCATTGAAATTGGTATTATTATTATAAACACAAAATATATACAAATTAGTATCCTTGTCTCTAATACCACATAGTTCGAAGTGTTCAGTTTTGCTTAGTTGTTTACATATGTTTACCTCCTCTACACTTCTCCCTTTACTAGCTAAAATCAGTGATCCTCCCCTAGTCTTATTCGTTCTTACAAAAAGTGTTACTAAGTCATAATTTGTGAAACTTAGCATTGGAGCAGAGTGAATGTCTAAGAAGTGTTCACAAATACACACAAAACTGGGCTTATCCACTAAGTTTTCTATATAAAGTTCAATTTGATCTTTTTTTGAATTTAAGCCACACACATTCTGATAAAAAACAGTAGTTAACTGGAAGTGCGCCGAGTCTTGTTTTTTATATAATGTATCAAATTTACTGCTCTCGAAAAAACTTTCCTGTGTGAAATGTGTTG
The DNA here is from genome assembly GCF_027563975.2 of Plodia interpunctella. Taxonomy (NCBI): domain Eukaryota; kingdom Metazoa; phylum Arthropoda; class Insecta; order Lepidoptera; family Pyralidae; genus Plodia; species Plodia interpunctella. The sequence continues at coordinate 4,405,159 of NC_071310.1, forward strand.
TTTTGGGATTGTGTAATTATTGATGACTTGTTGACATTATCATTTACTGTACTAAAATAGTCAAGGATGTTTTTTTGTTTGAATTTTTTCTTTATTGTACAGAGAGCATTTTTTTCTGTAAAATAATCAGTGATTTTTTTTTGGACTTGGAACTTATGATAACCCTTATTTACTGAGTTTGTGATATTTGCACCATGTTTATAATTTTTGTACAACGTTGATATATTTGTGATAAAATTGCAAACATATTGTGGATAGTCAATTTCGACATTAATTTTAGTAGCAATAAATTCTAGGAGGCGAGATGATTTATAGTTGTAGTCAATATGTAAAAATTTACAGTTAGGATAGTTCATTGCAATTAATTCTAATTCATAATTAAGTTTTTTTATATTAAGATATTCATTATATGGTGTACTCATTAAAATAATTTTGTTGTCCTTAAATCTAGACAAGATATTACATAGATCAGATTTCAATATGTATGGATTTTTGTCCATTGTGCCTATAGATAAAACAATAATGTCCGTGTTAGAGATAGAGGATAAATTATTACAGCTGCTTAAAATTTGTTTCGAAGTTGCGTTGGGTTTGATGAATCCGTGTACATCATATATGTCGTTCCACTTTCCGTTCCTGGTCTTCATAATTCTTTTTGTTAAACCACAAGCTTGTTCTCCGCCAAAGATGTATATTTTAGGTCTTTGGTTCGAAAATGGTAATTCAAGATTGGTACTGGTGGCGCCATCTATGATTTCTAGTTGTGATGACTGATCTAGTTTAGATGTAGTTTGCGACTGAAGTAAATTTTGTGGGTCCAAAGTGAAATCTAGTTGGTTTTGTTTTAATCTCTGTCTTTTCCCCCTCAAAGAAGTATTAATTATCCTCTTTGAACACGGCGAGTCACTACATATGTGGGTAAGCTTTTTTATTTTTAGCTCGTAATTTTTTATTATGTTTTTTAGAGAGGCATTTTCCTGTACAATGTTACATATTTCGTTGTCGGCAATATCTAATTTTTCTTGAAGCAATTTATTTTCCTTTTCTAGTAGTTCAAGTCTGTTTACATCTGTCAATAGTCAATGTCGTCAACCTTCTTCGGGAATGCTAATAATTGCGTTTCAATTCAACTACCACGTCTAAGTGTAGTCGTCTCGTGGTAGTATATAAAAAGGTCCTTTTCTAGGACGAAACCTGAAGTCGTTATCTATTTACTTTTATGTGTATATAAAAAATATTATAACACAATGTATAGATCGTCTAACTACCTTCGTATTCCAACTTCATATCAAGAGGTTGGGGAGATTTGAACTCTATAGGGTTCATAATATAAAATGAATTTCACATGCGTAAATACTTCTGTATCTAACATGCGATATACAAATAAGAATCTAAGAGGTTTTCTCCATCGCGGAACGTATTGCACTTTGCATGTCAATGAAGGCTGCATCCGACAAAATACACTCGGGCTCGTATTTACTGCACATGCAATCATGTCTGCAGCCCCGGTGAATGATATGGGCACATACTATAGTTATTTGGTTCTGATACTGTTATAAATCTTAATCCTACCTAACTACTTTTGTAAGCTAACTTAGGCTGATTTTGAACAACGAATTTTCTATGAAATTTCGTAATAAACAACTGGCATACAAATTAGATACAGTTTTCGTTACAACAATTTACACGTGTTTTTGCAAATAAAATATTTTTTATCTTTTTATTTTTTAAGTTTCACGGATTGAGGGCACTCTTTGGTGTCCAAAGTCTCTGACATTAGAAAATATCTTGTCATAAAAATAGATGCCAATTTAGTAAATAATTTATGGAAGCTAAAAATAAACGAAACAATACCCCACAATCCCGACATAAAATCCCGATTAGGAATTATCGGCGATCTTTCAATTTTCGCCGCGATCCCTTTTGCGTCGCTCCGTTATATTTTTCTAAACTTTGTTATAGTCAAAGGGTATTCCCTTGGCCTTAAGATTTACTGTCATAACTAAGTTTGTATGAGCGGGCGCGATAAAATAATAAAACATGTCTGTTTTGTGTCTGCTCGATCCTCCGGGAGGAAAAACTAGCATTTCTCTCGATTGAGAATGAATGTCACGTTTACTTGCACTTGTGAACAAATATTTGTGGTAAAAGCATTCTTTTAAGTTATATCTAATGTACAGGTATTTTTTGTTTTTTTTTTTGACGTGTTATGTTACCCTTCTCGAAACGAAGGAGAAAGTTTAAATTATATTGTGTTTGACGAGTTCGCAATTATATATTTATATCCTTATGCATTTTTATCACAATTTAACAAAATAATTTCATTTTATGTCTGATATATGGTAGCGGCGACGACATATTTTTACACGGTAATTCTTATATCTTGGTATATGTGATGTTTAGTACGAAACATCAATAAAATAAAAATCACTTACCTACATATTATTATCAGAATTAAAATCATGACTTTTGAAGTTAATTATCAAACAATCAATAGGTACGATCAAACATCGGGAAAATAGGTTAAACAAGTACATTAATTAAAAAAGTTGTAATTACTTGGTTATTAAAGCTGAGGAATAAAGAGATAAATAGCTTTTATTTCTTTGTGAATTGCTTGTAAG